>NW_027464687.1:2500-15000 GCF_043290135.1 Rhipicephalus microplus
TCCGCTGCGCGCGTGCGTCGTCCGAGCAGTTGCGTGATAAACGACCGTGTCGAAAGCCCAAACACCGCCGAGGCCAGTCGCCGCCGCCGCAAGGGCAGCCACGCAGCCTGGCGAGAGGCATCGTCTCGTGTAGCGTCGCCCCCGCCCCAACTGGAGTGGCCCAGTTTTTTGAACGGGACGGGAACTGCGAAGCACTTAGACCGACGGCGGACTACGACGAGAACGCCTTAAGCTTCGCCAACGTTTCGCCAACTCGTGCGGGAGACTTTTTCCGCTTCGCGGCAAGTCGTCGCGCCGTGCTCTCCGCATCAACCGCGTACGCAGCGAACCGCAAACGTCGGGCGCAGCCTCCTCACCTCCCTGCGCTTTGCGCGCGAACGTTCCCTGTTCGCGCGGCAAAGCCTGGAGGAGGCACGGCCCCGCAGCGTGTTCGAGCGCCCGGTCTACGGGACACCCTGCTTACTTCGAGGGCAACAAGCGCAACGCAAGGCTGCGATCTCGCGCACTTTGCGCACGGCTGGAGAAGCTTTGCTGGCCGGCTTTCGCTCCTCGTGTTTACCGTGCGTTAAAGTTGCGCGTCCGTGGCTCTCGCAGCTCTTGCGCGCCCGGTCGCAGAGAGGAGTACGCAACCTCGACCGCACTTTCCCTGCAGGCTTCCTTCCGACTCGAAGTCCTGCGGCGGTCTCAACGAGGTGCCACATCCTCAATGCAGTCGGTCGCCCCCGTTTCGGTTGGGCTCTGGCACGACGGTCGCCACCGTCTCGCCCTTGAGTGGCCGCTGTTGGCGCTCGCTGTGAGGTGTTCAGCGTGCTGTCCGTGTTGCCGACGCGGTCAAAACGAGTCGACGGCTCACGTTCCCTTGTGCGCCGAAGGCTCTCTTGATATGTGATCCGACCCTCAGACAGACGAAGCCAAGGGAAGACCCAAGGCCGCAATGTGCGTTCAAAGAATCAGTGCTCAGTGTGTCCTGCAATTCACACCAAGTCTCGCAGCTGGCTGCGTTCTTCATCGACCCGAGAACCGAGTGATCCACCGCTTAGAGTCGTGAAAAAGTGTTTGTTCAATTCCGTACAGTCAAAACCAAACGTTTCTGGCACTCGGCCAAACAGTGGCCAAGAAGGGCGCTTTTCAGCGCACGCTTGGACTCCAAAACTCTGCCGCGCCTTTTTCGGCTGCCGCAAATCGAGCAAACGGTGTGTTTCGGACGGCGTTTCGCTTCCGCTACTTGCGAGTGCTTTCGTGGTCCACCCCTCTATAAATACTCGGGAGGCGTCGAAGCCGGTTCTCCAAGCCGGACCCGTAGGTATCGTTGTGTGCTCGCTCTCATTGGCCCGCCTAACCAGAAAATGCCTGCGGTACACCCATTTGGATAAGAGTGCACGCAGATGCGGGCCTCGACGGCTACACATTTCCTCGGGCGGCCGCCTCCCGGCCTCCGTGGAGCGCGGGATGCACGGTCCCATCGACAAGCCTCTCCCGTTTTTACCGTGGCGTCGCGGTTCACCACGGCGGGCGGGTCGGTCTCCTCCGCATAAAAAGGGGGACCCCCGCTTTTTGTTCCACGAAATCGCACAAGCTTTTTTCGCATCCACGGTTTGCCACCGCACACCAAAATGCCGATCCGGCTGCCTACTTTAGCCAACAGGTGGAGCCAGGCGCGCCGTACTTGCGCGGCACTTCCCACGTCCACCGAAGTCGGTGCCAAGGACCACTTTCGGCGCCGGAGCCGCGTACGAGCCTACTCGAGGCGGAAGAACGAAGCCAGCAAGGGCCTGGCCGCAAGTGCGTTCAATTGTCGGGACGTCCAAGTCCCTCGTTCTTCCGTGCTTCCTCTTTCGGCAAGTCGTTGCGGCACCTTCCCAAAGCGCGCAGACCCGCTAATCGCGACGAGCGCGACGTGGCCGTGCCGCCTTTCCCTCGGCAGCAAGCAAAACGCCTGGCAACGTCGACGCTCCCCTAACCGCGATCTCGCACCGTGTTTCGTGTGGCGAATTCAAAAGCCGGCCGGCGCTGCTGCAACCATTACGGTCGGTACGCATACGCCGCGGAGGGCGGGACGGTCATCGGAGCGTGCGGTTCCTCCATCGAGTACTGCGCACCTCGGCCGTCGCATCGCCGTGCCATGACCGGCCGCGCGTCAACGCGAACCGGTGCCAGCGAGATCCCTCGCCTGCAAGAACCGACCGGCAGCCTCCGTCACCCGAGGACGCGGAGGCGCTTGCCGCGGACGGCGGGACGGTATGCACTGGTGCACAGCGGACCCGTCACATCGCCAGTTCCTTGACCGACCGCCGACGCTTGTGCCGTTCCTCTCGTACTTGGCAGTCGCCGCGCGATTGTCGGGTCTCGTTCTTGCACGCTCGAACGGTCGGGAGGGCACTCGGCTGGCGTTTCGGGAACGCGCAGCCTCGCCTTCTACCGACGTAACCACGACTCGCCGTTCGCGCTCCGCCGCTCCTGTTTACAGTACTAGGCGGTCCCGCAGCGGTCGGGTCGCGCATTTCGAGCGCTTCGAGCCACGGTGCAGTGGCGGGTCGAAAGCCGACCTATGAGTGCGTTGCGCCGTTTGTACCCGCGTCCGCCACCTGGCCGACCGTCCAAGGTCGCGGTGTTGGCGTCCGCTGGGCGCAACAATTTGTCACGGGGTGCCGCTCCACATTCAGGCAGCCCCGTGGGGAAAAGCCGACCCCGCGTCCAAACGGGGTCAGCGGCAGAAAGTGTCGGGCGCAGACGCAGCTGAGGCGCTCACCCTTCACAATCCGTTAATGATCCTTCCGCAGGTTCACCTACGGAAACCTTGTTACGACTTTTACTTCCTCTAAATGATCAAGTTTGGTCATCTTTCCAACAGACCGGCGCAACCGAAAGGCCGCGCCGGACATCGGTCCGAAGACCTCACTAAATCATTCAATCGGTAGTAGCGACGGGCGGTGTGTACAAAGGGCAGGGACGTAATCAACGCGAGCTTATGACTCGCGCTTACTGGGAATTCCTCGTTCAAGGGGAACAATTGCAAGCCCCTATCCCAATCACGAAAGAAGTTCCACGGGTTACCCAGTCTTTTCAGACAGGGATAAAGACACGCTGCTTCCTTCAGTGTAGCGCGCGTGCGGCCCCGGACATCTAAGGGCATCACAGACCTGTTATTGCTCTGTTTCGTGCGGCTAGGAGCCGCTTGTCCCTCTAAGAAGGTTGTAAGGTGCTGGGAACCCCGCACCTATTTAATAGGCTAGAGTCTCGTTCGTTATCGGAATTAACCAGACAAATCGCTCCACCAACTAAGAACGGCCATGCACCACCATCCACCGAATCAAGAAAGAGCTCTCAATCTGTCAATCCTCCCAGTGTCCGGGCCGGGTAAGTTTTCCCGTGTTGAGTCAAATTAAGCCGCAGGCTCCACTCCTGGTGGTGCCCTTCCGTCAATTCCTTTAAGTTTCAGCTTTGCAACCATACTTCCCCCGGAACCCAAATACTTTGGTTTCCCGGAAGCTGCCCGCCGAGTCATTTGAGTAACTCAGGCGGATCGCTGGTTGGCATCGTTTATGGTCAGAACTAGGGCGGTATCTGATCGCCTTCGAACCTCTGACTTTCGTTCTTGATCAATGAAAACATTCTTGGCAAATGCTTTCGCAGTAGTTCGTCTTGCGACGGTCCAAGAATTTCACCTCTAGCGCCGCAATACGAATGCCCCCGTCCGTCCCTCTTAATCATTACCTCGTATTCCAAAAACCAACAGAACAGAAACGAGGTCTTGTTCTATTATTCCATGCAAGTTTATTCAGGCGACTCGCCTGCGTTGAGCACTCTAATTTTTTCAAAGTAAAAGCACCGGCCATCTCGAGGCACACAATGAAGTGCACCAAGAAAGAACCGGCATGATGTTCAGTCCGAGCCGTCGCATCGGGTAGATGCACTACTCGTCTGGAACTGAGATCCAACTACGAGCTTTTTAACCGCAGCAGCTTTAGTATACGCTATTGGAGCTGGAATTACCGCGGCTGCTGGCACCAGACTTGCCCTCCAATTGATCCTCGTTAAAGGATTTAGAGTGTACTCATTTCAATTACGGGGCCTCAAAAGAGTCCCGTATTGTTATTTTTCGTCACTACCTCCCCGTGCCGGGAGTGGGTAATTTGCGCGCCTGCTGCCTTCCTTGGATGTGGTAGCCGTTTCTCAGGCTCCCTCTCCGGAATCGAACCCTGATTCTCCGTTACCCGTAACAACCATGGTAAGCAAGTAACCTACCATCGAAAGTTGATAAGGCAGACACTTGAAAGAAACGTCGCCGGCTCGTGGCCATGCGATCAGCACAAAGTTATCCAGAGTCACCACACAATACGGGCCGAAACCCGATCGATCTTGGTCTAATAAAAGCACCCGTTACCCAAAGGGCTCCAGGCTCACTGCATGTATTAGCTCTAGAATTGCCACAGTTATCCAAGTAGGAAGAAACGATCTAAGGAACCATAACTGATTTAATGAGCCATTCGCGGTTTCGCCTTATTTCGGCATGTACTTAGACATGCATGGCTTAATCTTTGAGACAAGCATATGATTACTGGCAGGATCAACCAGGTAATCGTTCGACTGCGCGTCCGTCCTCGCCCTCGGCGGGCCGGACGCAGTCTGTGTGCGGCGGAGGCCACCTTCAGGCGCCCCAACACGCTTATTTTGCACTCCGAGATGACGGCGTTCGAGCTCGCTACGGCACAACCTTCCCGAAAGACGAGTGGGAGCCGTGCGGCAAGAAGCACGTTCATGCTCGCTCTTTTTCGTTGCATCGACTCGGTCGCGCCGTGCGGGTTGCCCAAGCCCGCTGCACTGTCGGTGGACCGGCCGGAACTAGCAACGGAGCCGAGACTGCAAAGCCGCCAGACGACGGGTCACGCCCGCGTCTTCGGCGCTTTCGCATCTGAATCGCCCGAGGACGACACGGAACACACCTCGATATCGTGGTAAAACGGCACCGTCCGACAACCAGCCCCTAACGCATCAAGCGGATGAGGCTGCAGACGACTGCCGTGGATTCCCCTGGAGCAGACCCGAGGACACGCTTGACGAGGCCGAAGCCCGCCGCATATCAGACACCCGGTCGCTTTCGCGTACGCCGCTCACGAGAACCCCCACATAATAGCAGCGATAAGTACCCAGACCTCCTTGGGCCCTAATACGAGCGTACTCGAGAAAATTTCACCGCGGGTGTGCCCCGAAACGTGTGGCATGTTGAGCGTGCCACAAGTCTACGTCGCTCTCAAACCCGCCGAGGTCGTAGAATTTGCGACCCTACTCACGAAATTCCCACCGAGGATACGGCCGCAAACGTACCGCACCTTGGGTAGGCCACGAGTTTGTGCAACACTACGCTGACGGCACAGCACCGAGGTCGTGCGCGCACGCACGGGAAAATTCCGCCGCGGTTTCTGCCGAAAACGTGAGGCACCACGACTCTCCGCAAGTTCGCGTCGACTGCGAAAGACCGAAGTCGTGAACGACGTGTCCGCTACTCGCCGCCGACACGCTGGACACCAAACGTACAACGACTCGACGGCGTCGTAGAGGCCCACGACGCGGTTTTCCTTAACGACGTCTCGGCGTGGCACCGACAGGTTAGAACGGCCGACCAACGTTCCCTGTCCGCCGTTCGGCTCAGTCGAAGGGCTCGGCGACTTCGGCAACGCTGCGAAGCCGCACGGTGACGCACGCCATGTCCCCATTTTTTTTTTTCTTTCTGCGTCTGCCGGGGTGCCCCTATAATAGCAGCGATAAGCACCCAGACCGCCGTGGGTCGCTCGCCCCGGCTGACGTGGTTTTTCGTACTCCTGCGGCGGTCGCCGTCAAGCACGTCCAAATACGCTACTTTCGTGGGCGCATTCACGCTCTTTCGCTTCGCCGGAGTGCCAGCACTCACTCTGCCAAAAACGGCGAACATCCGAGCGGCGGTTCCCACTTTTGCGTCGGCGTCGCAAACCCCGCCCCGGCAGACGAGGTTTGCCGTACTCGTGCGACGGTGGCCGGCGGGCACGTCGAAAGACGCCGATATCGTGCGCGAATTGGCGCACCTTGGCTTCACCGGAGTGCCGCCACTGACTCCTCCAAAAACGGCGAAGATCCGAGCGGCGCTTCCCACTTTCGCATCGGCGTCCCGAACTCCGCCCCGGCTGACGCGGTTTACCGTACTCGTGCGACGGTCGCCGGCGAGCACGTGGAAAGACGCCGATATCGTGCCCGAATCGGCTCCGTTCGGCTTCGCCGGAGTGCCAGCACTGGCTCGGCGAAAGACGACGAACATCCGAGCGACGGTTCTCACTATTGCGTACGCGTCGCAAACCCCGCCCCGGCAGACGCACTTTGCCGTACTCGTGCGACGGTCGCCGGCGAGCACGTAGAAAGACGCCGATATCGTGCCGGAATCGGCCCCGTTTGGCTTCGCCGGAGTGCCAGCACTCACTCGGCCACAAACGGCGAACATCCGAGCGGCGGTTCCCACTTAGCCGTCGGCGTCCCGAACTCCGCCCCGGCAGACGCGGTTGCCGAGCTCGTGCGACTAGCGACCGCGAAGCCGTCTCGCGACGCCGCTTTCGTGCGCGGCTCCCACTGCGACCTGGGTCACCCGAGGTCGACGAGCAAAAAAGAATGTCGAAAAAAATTTTTTTTTTTTTTGCGTCTGCCGGGGTGCCCCTATAATAGCAGCGATAAGCACCCAGACCGCCATGGGTCGCTCGCCCCGGCTGACGTGGTTTTTCGTTTTCCTGCGGTGGTCGTCGTCAAGCACGTCCAAACACGCCACTTTCGTGGGCGCATTCGCGCTCTTTCGCTTCGCCGGAGTGCCAGCACTCACTCTGCCAAAAACGGCGAACATCCGAGCGGCGGTTCCCACTTTTGCGTCGGCGTCGCAAACCCCGCCCCGGCAGACGAGGTTTGCCGTACTCGTGCGACGGTGGCCGGCGGGCACGTCGAAAGACGCCGATATCGTGCGCGAATTGGCGCACCTTGGCTTCACCGGAGTGCCGCCACTGACTCCTCCAAAAACGGCGAAGATCCGAGCGGCGCTTCCCACTTTCGCATCGGCGTCCCGAACTCCGCCCCGGCTGACGCGGTTTACCGTACTCGTGCGACGGTCGCCGGCGAGCACGTGGAAAGACGCCGATATCGTGCCCGAATCGGCTCCGTTCGGCTTCGCCGGATTGCCAGCACTGGCTCGGCGAAAGACGACGAACATCCGAGCGACGGTTCTCACTATTGCGTACGCGTCGCAAACCCCGCCCCGGCAGACGCACTTTGCCGTACTCGTGCGACGGTCGCCGGCGAGCACGTAGAAAGACGCCGATATCGTGCCGGAATCGGCCCCGTTTGGCTTCGCCGGAGTGCCAGCACTCACTCGGCCACAAACGGCGAACATCCGAGCGGCGGTTCCCACTTAGCCGTCGGCGTCCCGAACTCCGCCCCGGCAGACGCGGTTGCCGAGCTCGTGCGACTAGCGACCGCGAAGCCGTCTCGCGACGCCGCTTTCGTGCGCGGCTCCCACTGCGACCTGGGTCACCCGAGGTCGACGAGCAAAAAAGAATGTCGAAAAAAATTTTTTTTTTTTTTTTGCGTCTGCCGGGGTGCCCCTATAATAGCAGCGATAAGCACCCAGACCGCCATGGGTCGCTCGCCCCGGCTGACGTGGTTTTTCGTTTTCCTGCGGTGGTCGTCGTCAAGCACGTCCAAACACGCCACTTTCGTGGGCGCATTCGCGCTCTTTCGCTTCGCCGGAGTGCCAGCACTCACTCTGCCAAAAACGGCGAACATCCTAGTGGCGGTTCCCACTTTTGCGTCGGCGTCGCCAACCCCGCCCCGGCATACGCGGTTTGCCGTACTCGTGCGGCGGTGGCCGGCGGGCACGTCGAAAGACACCGATATCGTGCGCGAGTCGATGCTTCTTGGTCTCGCAGGAGGGCCGCCACTCACATCCTGCAAAAACGGCGAAGATCCGAGCGGCGCTTCCCACTTTTTCGTCGGCGTCGCAAACCTCGCCCCGGCAGACGCGCTTTGCCGTACTCGTGCGACGGTCGCCGGCGAGCACGTCGAAATACGCCGATATCGTGCCCGAATCGGCCCCGTTTCGCTTCGCCGGAGTGCCAGCACTCGCTCGGCCAAAGACGACGAACATCCGAGCGACGGTTCCCACTATTGCGTACGCGTCGCGAACCCCGCCCCGGCAGACGCGGTTTGCCGTACTCGTGCGGCGGTGGCCGGCGGGCACGTCGAAAGACGCCGATATCGTGCACGAATTGGCGCTCCTTGGCTTCACCGGAGTGCCAGCACTCACTCGGCCAAAAACGGCGAACATCCGAGCAGCGGTACCCACTTAGCCGTCGGCATCCCGAACTCCGCGCCGGCTGACGCGGTTGCCGAGCTCGTGCGACTAGCGACCGCGAACGCGTCTCGCGACGCCGCTTTCGTGCGCGGCTCCCATTGCGACCTGGGTTACCCGAGCTCGACCAGCAAAAAAGAAGGTCGAAAATTTTTTTTTTTTTTTCTGCGTCTGCCGGGGTGCCCCTATAATAGCAGCGATAAGCACCCAGACCGCCGTGTGTCGCTCGCCCCGGCTGACGTGGTTTTTCGTACTCCTGCAGCGGTCGCCGTCACGCACGTCCAAATACGCCACTTTCGTGGGCGCATTCGCGCTCTTTCGCGTCGCCGGAGTGCCAGCACTCACTCTGCCAAAAACGGCCAACATCCGAGCGGCGGTTCCCACTTTTGCGTCGGCGTCGTAAACCCCGCCCCGGCAGACGCGGTTTGCCCTACTCGTGCGACGGTCGCCGGCGAGCGCGTCGAAAGACGCCGATATCGTGCGCTAATTGGCGCTCCCTGGCTTCTCCGGAGTGCCGCCACTCACTCCTCCAAAAACGGCGAAGATCCGAGCGGCGTTCTCCACTTTCGCATCGGCGTCCCGAACTCCGCCCGGGCTGACGCGGTTTACCGTACTCGTGCGACGGTCGCCGGCGGGCACGTCGAAAGACGCCGATATCGTGCCGTAATCGGCCCCGTTTGGCTTCGCCCGTGTGCCAGCACTCACTCGGCCAAAAACGGCGAACATCCGAGCAGCGTTTCCCACTTTCGCATCGGCGTCCCGAAGCCCGCCCCGGCAGACGCGGTTTGCCCTACTCGAGCGACGGTCGCCGGCGATCACGTCGAAAGGCGCCGAATTCGTGCACGAATCGATGCTTCTTGGTCTCGCAGGAGGGCCGCCACTCACTCCTGCAAAAACGGCGAAGATCCGAGTTGCGCTTCCCACTTTTTCGTCGGCGTCCCGAACTACGCCCCGGCTGACGCGGTTTACCGTACTCGTGCGACGGTCGCCGGCGGGCACTTCAAAATACGCCGATTTCGTGGGCGCATTCACGCTGTTTCGCTTCCCCGGAGTGCCAACACTCACTCTGCCGAAAGCGGCGATCATCCGAGCGGCGGTTCCCACTTTTGCGTCGGCTTCGCAAACGGCGCCCCGGCAGACGCGCTCGTGCGACGTACTCGTGCGACGGTCGCCGGCGAGCACGTCGAAAGACGCCGATATCGTGCTCGAATCGACCCCGTTTCGCTTCGCCGGAGTGCTGCCAGTCACGGCGCAGAAAACGGCGAACAAGTGTTTTTTTTTTTTTTTTTCCTAGAATTTGTGTTATAGAAGGCACATTTGATATCGGACGATAATTTTCAACTTTATCACGCGCACCGATTTTCGTGTAGAGGTTTGCAAGTTTATGGGAATTTCTCCACTTGGAATAATGCGATTTAGTAGTACTACGAGAACTTCATGGATGTACTCAAGGGTACGGGGCAAGTCAGTTACGTCAACACCTGCAGATTTTTTACACTTCAAACTGAAAATTGTTGGTTGTGAGTCCTCGTGTGATATTAAAGGCCGATTCGCTAACACATAGAACAAAGAAAGAAAGGAAGAAAAAACGCCCGCGCTCGCTCAAGAAACCTGGGTTCGCAACAAGTGGCAACAACAAGCAACCGAGCGAGTGCGCCAAAACCCGTGGCGGCCGAACAAACGCGAAGTCCCAACCGCGTCAGCCGGGGCGGCACGGGACAGGAAAAATCACTTCAGCCGGGGCGGCGGGGCACCGAATAAACCTCGTCACCTCGTCGCAGGATAAAAGAGGAAACAAAAAGTCTAAACAGCGTCTGCTGGAGCGAATGCGTAATAAAACAACAACAACAACAAAAAAAAAAAACACCCGCGCTCAAGAAGTCTGCAATCACCACAAAAGGCGACTGTGACCGAGCAGCGTCAGCCGGGGCCGTGCGGAAACGGAAAAACCGCGACTACCGGGGCGTCGAGGCACCGAAAAATCCACTTCAGCCGCGGCGAAAAAAAAAAACAAAAAGAAAGACGGAGGGGGGGGGGGGGAACCACGTCTGCCGGGGCGAAGGAAAAAAAAAAAACGCGTCTGCCGGGGCGAGCCCGGGTGCGGCACCACCGGGAAAACTGTGGCAAACAGACATGGCGATCGAGTGAGTGGGCCGCCAGCCAGGCTCAGCCAAAAAGTGCAAAGTCCGAACTGCGTCAGCCGGGGCGGCAAAAACCACGTCAGCCGGGGCGGCGCAAAAAACCGCGTCTGCCGGGGCGGCACGAAACCGCGTCAGCCGGGGCGGCGCGAAAACTGCGTCAGCCGGGGCGAAAGAAAAAAAAAAAAAAAACGCGTCTGCCGGGGCGAGCCCGGGTGCGGCACCACCGGGAAAACTGTGGCAAACAGACATGGCGATCGAGTGAGTGGGCCGCCAGCCAGGCACAGCCGAAAAGTGCAAAGTCCGAACCGTGTCAGCCGGGGCGGCAAAAAACCGCGTCAGCCGGGGCGGCGCAAAAAACCGCGTCTGCCGGGGCGGCACGAAACCGCGTCTGCCGGGGCGGCGCGAAAACTGCGTCAGCCGGGGCGAGCCCGGGTGCGGCACCACCGGGAAAACTGTGGCAAACAGACATGGCGATCGAGTGAGTGGGCCGCCAGCCAGGCTCAGCCAAAAAGTGCCAAGTCCGAACTGCGTCAGCCGGGGCGGCAAAAAACCGCGTCAGCCGGGGCGGCGCAAAAAACCGCGTCTGCCGGGGCGGCGCGAAAACCGCGTCTGCCGGGGCGGCGCGAAAACTGCGTCAGCCGGGGCGAAAGAAAAAAAAAAACGCGTCTGCCGGGGCGAGCCCGGGTGCGGCACCACCGGGAAAACTGTGGCAAACAGACATGGCGATCGAGTGAGTGGGCCGCCAGCAAGGCTCAGCCAAAAAGTGCTAAGTCCGAACTGCGTCAGCTGGGGCGGCAAAAAACCGCGTCTGCCGGGGCGGCACGAAACCGCGTCAGCCGGGGCGGCGCGAAAACCGCGTCTGCCGGGGCGGCACGAAACCGCGTCAGCCGGGGCGGCGCGAAAACTGCGTCAGCCGGGGCGAGCCCGGGTGCGGCACCACCGGGAAAACTGTGGCAAACAGACATGGCGATCGAGTGAGTGGGCCGCCAGCCAGGCACAGCCGAAAAGTGCTAAGTCCGAACTGCGTCAGCCGGGGCGGCAAAAACCGCGTCAGCCGGGGCGGCGCGAAAACCGCGTCTGCCGGGGCGGCACGAAACCGCGTCAGCCGGGGCGGCGCGAAAACTGCGTCAGCCGGGGCGAGCCCGGGTGCGGCACCACCGGGAAAACTGTGGCTAACAGACATGGCGATCGAGTGAGTGGGCCACCAGCCAGGCTCAGCCAAAAAGTGCTAAGTCCGAACTGCGTCAGCCGGGGCGGCAAAAACCGCGTCAGCCGGGGCGGCGCAAAAAACCGCGTCTGCCGGGGCGGCACGAAACCGCGTCAGCCGGGGCGGCGCGAAAACTGCGTCAGCCGGGGCGAAAGAAAAAAAAAAAACGCGTCTGCCGGGGCGAGCCCGGGTGCGGCACCACCGGGAAAACTGTGGCAAACAGACATGGCGATCGAGTGAGTGGGCCGCCAGCCAGGCACAGCCGAAAAGTGCCAAGTCCGAACTGCGTCAGCCGGGGCGGCAAAAAACCGCGTCAGCCGGGGCGGCGCAAAAAACCGCGTCTGCCGGGGCGGCACGAAACCGCGTCAGCCGGGGCGGCGCGAAAACTGCGTCAGCCGGGGCGAGCCCGGGTGCGGCACCACCGGGAAAACTGTGGCAAACAGACATGGCGATCGAGTGAGTGGGCCGCCAGCCAGGCTCAGCCAAAAAGTGCCAAGTCCGAACTGCGTCAGCCGGGGCGGCGCAAAAAACCGCGTCTGCCGGGGCGGCGCGAAAACCGCGTCTGCCGGGGCGGCGCGAAAACTGCGTCAGCCGGGGCGAAAGAAAAAAAAAAACGCGTCTGCCGGGGCGGCAAAAAACCGCGTCTGCCGGGGCGGCACGAAACCGCGTCAGCCGGGGCGGCGCGAAAACCGCGTCTGCCGGGGCGGCACGAAACCGCGTCAGCCGGGGCGAGCCCGGGTGCGGCACCACCGGGAAAACTGTGGCAAACAGACATGGCGATCGAGTGAGTGGGCCG
>NW_027464687.1:22500-35000 GCF_043290135.1 Rhipicephalus microplus
GCTTCCGCTACTTGCGAGTGCTTTCGTGGTCCACCCCTCTATAAATACTCGGGAGGCGTCGAAGCCGGTTCTCCAAGCCGGACCCGTAGGTATCGTTGTGTGCTCGCTCTCATTGGCCCGCCTAACCAGAAAATGCCTGCGGTACACCCATTTGGATAAGAGTGCACGCAGATGCGGGCCTCGACGGCTACACATTTCCTCGGGCGGCCGCCTCCCGGCCTCCGTGGAGCGCGGGATGCACGGTCCCATCGACAAGCCTCTCCCGTTTTTACCGTGGCGTCGCGGTTCACCACGGCGGGCGGGTCGGTCTCCTCCGCATAAAAAGGGGGGACCCCCGCTTTTTGTTCCACGAAATCGCACAAGCTTTTTTCGCATCCACGGTTTGCCACCGCACACCAAAATGCCGATCCGGCTGCCTACTTTAGCCAACAGGTGGAGCAGGCGCGCCGTACTTGCGCGGCACTTCCCCACGTCCACCGAAGTCGGTGCCAAGGACCACTTTCGGCGCCGGAGCCGCGTACGAGCCTACTCGAGGCGGAAGAACGAAGCCAGCAAGGGCCTGGCCGCAAGTGCGTTCAATTGTCGGGACGTCCCAAGTCCCTCGTTCTTCCGTGCTTCCTCTTTCGGCAAGTCGTTGCGGCACCTTCCCAAAGCGCGCAGACCCGCTAATCGCGACGAGCGCGACGTGGCCGTGCCGCCTTTCCCTCGGCAGCAAGCAAAACGCCTGGCAACGTCGACGCTCCCCTAACCGCGATCTCGCACCGTGTTTCGTGTGGCGAATTCAAAAGCCGGCCGGCGCTGCTGCAACCATTACGGTCGGTACGCATACGCCGCGGAGGGCGGGACGGTCATCGGAGCGTGCGGTTCCTCCATCGAGTACTGCGCACCTCGGCCGTCGCATCGCCGTGCCATGACCGGCCGCGCGTCAACGCGAACCGGTGCCAGCGAGATCCCTCGCCTGCAAGAACCGACCGCTCAGCCTCCGTCACCCGAGGACGCGGAGGCGCTTGCCGCGGACGGCGGGACGGTATGCACTGGTGCACAGCGGACCCGTCACATCGCCAGTTCCTTGACCGACCGCCGACGCTTGTGCCGTTCCTCTCGTACTTGGCAGTCGCCGCGCGATTGTCGGGTCTCGTTCTTGCACGCTCGAACGGTCGGGAGGGCACTCGGCTGGCGTTTCGGTGAACGCGCAGCCTCGCCTTCTACCGACGTAACCACGACTCGCCGTTCGCGCTCCGCCGCTCCTGTTTACAGTACTAGGCGGTCCGCAGCGGTCGGGTCGCGCATTTTCGAGCGCTTCGAGCCACGGTGCAGTGGCGGGTCGAAAGCCGACCTATGAGTGCGTTGCGCCGTTTGTACCCGCGTCCGCCACCTGGCCGACCGTCCAAGGTCGCGGTGTTGGCGTCCGCTGGGCGCAAACAATTTGTCACGGGCACGGGGTGCCGCTCCACATTCAGGCAGCCCCGTGGGGAAAAGCCGACCCCGCGTCCAAACGGGGTCAGCGGCAGAAAGTGTCGGGCGCAGACGCAGCTGAGGCGCTCACCCTTCACAATCCGTTAATGATCCTTCCGCAGGTTCACCTACGGAAACCTTGTTACGACTTTTACTTCCTCTAAATGATCAAGTTTGGTCATCTTTCCAACAGACCGGCGCAACCGAAAGGCCGCGCCGGACATCGGTCCGAAGACCTCACTAAATCATTCAATCGGTAGTAGCGACGGGCGGTGTGTACAAAGGGCAGGGACGTAATCAACGCGAGCTTATGACTCGCGCTTACTGGGAATTCCTCGTTCAAGGGGAACAATTGCAAGCCCCTATCCCAATCACGAAAGAAGTTCCACGGGTTACCCAGTCTTTTCAGACAGGGATAAAGACACGCTGCTTCCTTCAGTGTAGCGCGCGTGCGGCCCCGGACATCTAAGGGCATCACAGACCTGTTATTGCTCTGTTTCGTGCGGCTAGGAGCCGCTTGTCCCTCTAAGAAGGTTGTAAGGTGCTGGGAACCCCGCACCTATTTAATAGGCTAGAGTCTCGTTCGTTATCGGAATTAACCAGACAAATCGCTCCACCAACTAAGAACGGCCATGCACCACCATCCACCGAATCAAGAAAGAGCTCTCAATCTGTCAATCCTCCCAGTGGGGCCGGGTAAGTTTTCCCGTGTTGAGTCAAATTAAGCCGCAGGCTCCACTCCTGGTGGTGCCCTTCCGTCAATTCCTTTAAGTTTCAGCTTTGCAACCATACTTCCCCCGGAACCCAAATACTTTGGTTTCCCGGAAGCTGCCCGCCGAGTCATTTGAGTAACTCAGGCGGATCGCTGGTTGGCATCGTTTATGGTCAGAACTAGGGCGGTATCTGATCGCCTTCGAACCTCTGACTTTCGTTCTTGATCAATGAAAACATTCTTGGCAAATGCTTTCGCAGTAGTTCGTCTTGCGACGGTCCAAGAATTTCACCTCTAGCGCCGCAATACGAATGCCCCCGTCCGTCCCTCTTAATCATTACCTCGTATTCCAAAAACCAACAGAACAGAAACGAGGTCTTGTTCTATTATTCCATGCAAGTTTATTCAGGCGACTCGCCTGCGTTGAGCACTCTAATTTTTTCAAAGTAAAAGCACCGGCCATCTCGAGGCACACAATGAAGTGCACCAAGAAAGAACCGGCATGATGTTCAGTCCGAGCCGTCGCATCGGGTAGATGCACTACTCGTCTGGAACTGAGATCCAACTACGAGCTTTTTAACCGCAGCAGCTTTAGTATACGCTATTGGAGCTGGAATTACCGCGGCTGCTGGCACCAGACTTGCCCTCCAATTGATCCTCGTTAAAGGATTTAGAGTGTACTCATTTCAATTACGGGGCCTCAAAAGAGTCCCGTATTGTTATTTTTCGTCACTACCTCCCCGTGCCGGGAGTGGGTAATTTGCGCGCCTGCTGCCTTCCTTGGATGTGGTAGCCGTTTCTCAGGCTCCCTCTCCGGAATCGAACCCTGATTCTCCGTTACCCGTAACAACCATGGTAAGCAAGTAACCTACCATCGAAAGTTGATAAGGCAGACACTTGAAAGAAACGTCGCCGGCTCGTGGCCATGCGATCAGCACAAAGTTATCCAGAGTCACCACACAATACGGGCCGAAACCCGATCGATCTTGGTCTAATAAAAGCACCCGTTACCCAAAGGGCTCCAGGCTCACTGCATGTATTAGCTCTAGAATTGCCACAGTTATCCAAGTAGGAAGAAACGATCTAAGGAACCATAACTGATTTAATGAGCCATTCGCGGTTTCGCCTTATTTCGGCATGTACTTAGACATGCATGGCTTAATCTTTGAGACAAGCATATGATTACTGGCAGGATCAACCAGGTAATCGTTCGACTGCGCGTCCGTCCTCGCCCTCGGCGGGCCGGACGCAGTCTGTGTGCGGCGGAGGCCACCTTCAGGCGCCCCAACACGCTTATTTTGCACTCCGAGATGACGGCGTTCGAGCTCGCTACGGCACAACCTTCCCGAAAGACGAGTGGGAGCCGTGCGGCAAGAAGCACGTTCATGCTCGCTCTTTTTCGTTGCATCGACTCGGTCGCGCCGTGCGGGTTGCCCAAGCCCGCTGCACTGTCGGTGGACCGGCCGGAACTAGCAACGGAGCCGAGACTGCAAAGCCGCCAGACGACGGGTCACGCCCGCGTCTTCGGCGCTTTCGCATCTGAATCGCCCGAGGACGACACAGAACACACCTCGATATCGTGGTAAAACGGCACCGTCCGACAACCAGCCCCTAACGCATCAAGCGGATGAGGCTGCAGACGACTGCCGTGGATTCCCCTGGAGCAGACCCGAGGACACGCTTGACGAGGCCGAAGCCCGCCGCATATCAGACACCCGGTCGCTTTCGCGTACGCCGCTCACGAGAACCCCCACATAATAGCAGCGATAAGTACCCAGACCTCCTTGGGCCCTAATACGAGCGTACTCGAGAAAATTTCACCGCGGGTGTGCCCCGAAACGTGTGGCATGTTGAGCGTGCCACAAGTCTACGTCGCTCTCAAACCCGCCGAGGTCGTAGAATTTGCGACCCTACTCACGAAATTCCCACCGAGGATACGGCCGCAAACGTACCGCACCTTGGGTAGGCCACGAGTTTGTGCAACACTACGCTGACGGCACAGCACCGAGGTCGTGCGCGCACGCACGGGAAAATTCCGCCGCGGTTTCTGCCGAAAACGTGAGGCACCACGACTCTCCGCAAGTTCGCGTCGACTGCGAAAGACCGAAGTCGTGAACGACGTGTCCGCTACTCGCCGCCGACACGCTGGACACCAAACGTACAACGACTCGACGGCGTCGTAGAGGCCCACGACGCGGTTTTCCTTAACGACGTCTCGGCGTGGCACCGACAGGTTAGAACGGCCGACCAACGTTCCCTGTCCGCCGTTCGGCTCAGTCGAAGGGCTCGGCGACTTCGGCAACGCTGCGAAGCCGCACGGTGACGCACGCCATGTCCCCATTTTTTTTTTTCTTTCTGCGTCTGCCGGGGTGCCCCTATAATAGCAGCGATAAGCACCCAGACCGCCGTGGGTCGCTCGCCCCGGCTGACGTGGTTTTTCGTACTCCTGCGGCGGTCGCCGTCAAGCACGTCCAAATACGCTACTTTCGTGGGCGCATTCACGCTCTTTCGCTTCGCCGGAGTGCCAGCACTCACTCTGCCAAAAACGGCGAACATCCGAGCGGCGGTTCCCACTTTTGCGTCGGCGTCGCAAACCCCGCCCCGGCAGACGAGGTTTGCCGTACTCGTGCGACGGTGGCCGGCGGGCACGTCGAAAGACGCCGATATCGTGCGCGAATTGGCGCACCTTGGCTTCACCGGAGTGCCGCCACTGACTCCTCCAAAAACGGCGAAGATCCGAGCGGCGCTTCCCACTTTCGCATCGGCGTCCCGAACTCCGCCCCGGCTGACGCGGTTTACCGTACTCGTGCGACGGTCGCCGGCGAGCACGTGGAAAGACGCCGATATCGTGCCCGAATCGGCTCCGTTCGGCTTCGCCGGAGTGCCAGCACTGGCTCGGCGAAAGACGACGAACATCCGAGCGACGGTTCTCACTATTGCGTACGCGTCGCAAACCCCGCCCCGGCAGACGCACTTTGCCGTACTCGTGCGACGGTCGCCGGCGAGCACGTAGAAAGACGCCGATATCGTGCCGGAATCGGCCCCGTTTGGCTTCGCCGGAGTGCCAGCACTCACTCGGCCACAAACGGCGAACATCCGAGCGGCGGTTCCCACTTAGCCGTCGGCGTCCCGAACTCCGCCCCGGCAGACGCGGTTGCCGAGCTCGTGCGACTAGCGACCGCGAAGCCGTCTCGCGACGCCGCTTTCGTGCGCGGCTCCCACTGCGACCTGGGTCACCCGAGGTCGACGAGCAAAAAAGAATGTCGAAAAAAATTTTTTTTTTTTTTGCGTCTGCCGGGGTGCCCCTATAATAGCAGCGATAAGCACCCAGACCGCCATGGGTCGCTCGCCCCGGCTGACGTGGTTTTTCGTTTTCCTGCGGTGGTCGTCGTCAAGCACGTCCAAACACGCCACTTTCGTGGGCGCATTCGCGCTCTTTCGCTTCGCCGGAGTGCCAGCACTCACTCTGCCAAAAACGGCGAACATCCGAGCGGCGGTTCCCACTTTTGCGTCGGCGTCGCAAACCCCGCCCCGGCAGACGAGGTTTGCCGTACTCGTGCGACGGTGGCCGGCGGGCACGTCGAAAGACGCCGATATCGTGCGCGAATTGGCGCACCTTGGCTTCACCGGAGTGCCGCCACTGACTCCTCCAAAAACGGCGAAGATCCGAGCGGCGCTTCCCACTTTCGCATCGGCGTCCCGAACTCCGCCCCGGCTGACGCGGTTTACCGTACTCGTGCGACGGTCGCCGGCGAGCACGTGGAAAGACGCCGATATCGTGCCCGAATCGGCTCCGTTCGGCTTCGCCGGATTGCCAGCACTGGCTCGGCGAAAGACGACGAACATCCGAGCGACGGTTCTCACTATTGCGTACGCGTCGCAAACCCCGCCCCGGCAGACGCACTTTGCCGTACTCGTGCGACGGTCGCCGGCGAGCACGTAGAAAGACGCCGATATCGTGCCGGAATCGGCCCCGTTTGGCTTCGCCGGAGTGCCAGCACTCACTCGGCCACAAACGGCGAACATCCGAGCGGCGGTTCCCACTTAGCCGTCGGCGTCCCGAACTCCGCCCCGGCAGACGCGGTTGCCGAGCTCGTGCGACTAGCGACCGCGAAGCCGTCTCGCGACGCCGCTTTCGTGCGCGGCTCCCACTGCGACCTGGGTCACCCGAGGTCGACGAGCAAAAAAGAATGTCGAAAAAAATTTTTTTTTTTTTTTTGCGTCTGCCGGGGTGCCCCTATAATAGCAGCGATAAGCACCCAGACCGCCATGGGTCGCTCGCCCCGGCTGACGTGGTTTTTCGTTTTCCTGCGGTGGTCGTCGTCAAGCACGTCCAAACACGCCACTTTCGTGGGCGCATTCGCGCTCTTTCGCTTCGCCGGAGTGCCAGCACTCACTCTGCCAAAAACGGCGAACATCCTAGTGGCGGTTCCCACTTTTGCGTCGGCGTCGCCAACCCCGCCCCGGCATACGCGGTTTGCCGTACTCGTGCGGCGGTGGCCGGCGGGCACGTCGAAAGACACCGATATCGTGCGCGAGTCGATGCTTCTTGGTCTCGCAGGAGGGCCGCCACTCACTCCTGCAAAAACGGCGAAGATCCGAGCGGCGCTTCCCACTTTTTCGTCGGCGTCGCAAACCTCGCCCCGGCAGACGCGCTTTGCCGTACTCGTGCGACGGTCGCCGGCGAGCACGTCGAAATACGCCGATATCGTGCCCGAATCGGCCCCGTTTCGCTTCGCCGGAGTGCCAGCACTCGCTCGGCCAAAGACGACGAACATCCGAGCGACGGTTCCCACTATTGCGTACGCGTCGCGAACCCCGCCCCGGCAGACGCGGTTTGCCGTACTCGTGCGGCGGTGGCCGGCGGGCACGTCGAAAGACGCCGATATCGTGCACGAATTGGCGCTCCTTGGCTTCACCGGAGTGCCAGCACTCACTCGGCCAAAAACGGCGAACATCCGAGCAGCGGTACCCACTTAGCCGTCGGCATCCCGAACTCCGCGCCGGCTGACGCGGTTGCCGAGCTCGTGCGACTAGCGACCGCGAACGCGTCTCGCGACGCCGCTTTCGTGCGCGGCTCCCATTGCGACCTGGGTTACCCGAGCTCGACCAGCAAAAAAGAAGGTCGAAAATTTTTTTTTTTTTTTCTGCGTCTGCCGGGGTGCCCCTATAATAGCAGCGATAAGCACCCAGACCGCCGTGTGTCGCTCGCCCCGGCTGACGTGGTTTTTCGTACTCCTGCAGCGGTCGCCGTCACGCACGTCCAAATACGCCACTTTCGTGGGCGCATTCGCGCTCTTTCGCGTCGCCGGAGTGCCAGCACTCACTCTGCCAAAAACGGCCAACATCCGAGCGGCGGTTCCCACTTTTGCGTCGGCGTCGTAAACCCCGCCCCGGCAGACGCGGTTTGCCCTACTCGTGCGACGGTCGCCGGCGAGCGCGTCGAAAGACGCCGATATCGTGCGCTAATTGGCGCTCCCTGGCTTCTCCGGAGTGCCGCCACTCACTCCTCCAAAAACGGCGAAGATCCGAGCGGCGTTCTCCACTTTCGCATCGGCGTCCCGAACTCCGCCCGGGCTGACGCGGTTTACCGTACTCGTGCGACGGTCGCCGGCGGGCACGTCGAAAGACGCCGATATCGTGCCGTAATCGGCCCCGTTTGGCTTCGCCCGTGTGCCAGCACTCACTCGGCCAAAAACGGCGAACATCCGAGCAGCGTTTCCCACTTTCGCATCGGCGTCCCGAAGCCCGCCCCGGCAGACGCGGTTTGCCCTACTCGAGCGACGGTCGCCGGCGATCACGTCGAAAGGCGCCGAATTCGTGCACGAATCGATGCTTCTTGGTCTCGCAGGAGGGCCGCCACTCACTCCTGCAAAAACGGCGAAGATCCGAGTTGCGCTTCCCACTTTTTCGTCGGCGTCCCGAACTACGCCCCGGCTGACGCGGTTTACCGTACTCGTGCGACGGTCGCCGGCGGGCACTTCAAAATACGCCGATTTCGTGGGCGCATTCACGCTGTTTCGCTTCCCCGGAGTGCCAACACTCACTCTGCCGAAAGCGGCGATCATCCGAGCGGCGGTTCCCACTTTTGCGTCGGCTTCGCAAACGGCGCCCCGGCAGACGCGCTCGTGCGACGTACTCGTGCGACGGTCGCCGGCGAGCACGTCGAAAGACGCCGATATCGTGCTCGAATCGACCCCGTTTCGCTTCGCCGGAGTGCTGCCAGTCACGGCGCAGAAAACGGCGAACAAGTGTTTTTTTTTTTTTTTTTCCTAGAATTTGTGTTATAGAAGGCACATTTGATATCGGACGATAATTTTCAACTTTATCACGCGCACCGATTTTCGTGTAGAGGTTTGCAAGTTTATGGGAATTTCTCCACTTGGAATAATGCGATTTAGTAGTACTACGAGAACTTCATGGATGTACTCAAGGGTACGGGGCAAGTCAGTTACGTCAACACCTGCAGATTTTTTACACTTCAAACTGAAAATTGTTGGTTGTGAGTCCTCGTGTGATATTAAAGGCCGATTCGCTAACACATAGAACAAAGAAAGAAAGGAAGAAAAAACGCCCGCGCTCGCTCAAGAAACCTGGGTTCGCAACAAGTGGCAACAACAAGCAACCGAGCGAGTGCGCCAAAACCCGTGGCGGCCGAACAAACGCGAAGTCCCAACCGCGTCAGCCGGGGCGGCACGGGACAGGAAAAATCACTTCAGCCGGGGCGGCGGGGCACCGAATAAACCTCGTCACCTCGTCGCAGGATAAAAGAGGAAACAAAAAGTCTAAACAGCGTCTGCTGGAGCGAATGCGTAATAAAACAACAACAACAACAAAAAAAAAAACACCCGCGCTCAAGAAGTCTGCAATCACCACAAAAGGCGACTGTGACCGAGCAGCGTCAGCCGGGGCCGTGCGGAAACGGAAAAACCGCGACTACCGGGGCGTCGAGGCACCGAAAAATCCACTTCAGCCGCGGCGAAAAAAAAAAACAAAAAGAAAGACGGAGGGGGGGGGGGGGAACCACGTCTGCCGGGGCGAAGGAAAAAAAAAAAACGCGTCTGCCGGGGCGAGCCCGGGTGCGGCACCACCGGGAAAACTGTGGCAAACAGACATGGCGATCGAGTGAGTGGGCCGCCAGCCAGGCTCAGCCAAAAAGTGCAAAGTCCGAACTGCGTCAGCCGGGGCGGCAAAAACCACGTCAGCCGGGGCGGCGCAAAAAACCGCGTCTGCCGGGGCGGCACGAAACCGCGTCAGCCGGGGCGGCGCGAAAACTGCGTCAGCCGGGGCGAAAGAAAAAAAAAAAAAAACGCGTCTGCCGGGGCGAGCCCGGGTGCGGCACCACCGGGAAAACTGTGGCAAACAGACATGGCGATCGAGTGAGTGGGCCGCCAGCCAGGCACAGCCGAAAAGTGCAAAGTCCGAACCGTGTCAGCCGGGGCGGCAAAAAACCGCGTCAGCCGGGGCGGCGCAAAAAACCGCGTCTGCCGGGGCGGCACGAAACCGCGTCTGCCGGGGCGGCGCGAAAACTGCGTCAGCCGGGGCGAGCCCGGGTGCGGCACCACCGGGAAAACTGTGGCAAACAGACATGGCGATCGAGTGAGTGGGCCGCCAGCCAGGCTCAGCCAAAAAGTGCCAAGTCCGAACTGCGTCAGCCGGGGCGGCAAAAAACCGCGTCAGCCGGGGCGGCGCAAAAAACCGCGTCTGCCGGGGCGGCGCGAAAACCGCGTCTGCCGGGGCGGCGCGAAAACTGCGTCAGCCGGGGCGAAAGAAAAAAAAAAACGCGTCTGCCGGGGCGAGCCCGGGTGCGGCACCACCGGGAAAACTGTGGCAAACAGACATGGCGATCGAGTGAGTGGGCCGCCAGCAAGGCTCAGCCAAAAAGTGCTAAGTCCGAACTGCGTCAGCTGGGGCGGCAAAAAACCGCGTCTGCCGGGGCGGCACGAAACCGCGTCAGCCGGGGCGGCGCGAAAACCGCGTCTGCCGGGGCGGCACGAAACCGCGTCAGCCGGGGCGGCGCGAAAACTGCGTCAGCCGGGGCGAGCCCGGGTGCGGCACCACCGGGAAAACTGTGGCAAACAGACATGGCGATCGAGTGAGTGGGCCGCCAGCCAGGCACAGCCGAAAAGTGCTAAGTCCGAACTGCGTCAGCCGGGGCGGCAAAAACCGCGTCAGCCGGGGCGGCGCGAAAACCGCGTCTGCCGGGGCGGCACGAAACCGCGTCAGCCGGGGCGGCGCGAAAACTGCGTCAGCCGGGGCGAGCCCGGGTGCGGCACCACCGGGAAAACTGTGGCTAACAGACATGGCGATCGAGTGAGTGGGCCACCAGCCAGGCTCAGCCAAAAAGTGCTAAGTCCGAACTGCGTCAGCCGGGGCGGCAAAAACCGCGTCAGCCGGGGCGGCGCAAAAAACCGCGTCTGCCGGGGCGGCACGAAACCGCGTCAGCCGGGGCGGCGCGAAAACTGCGTCAGCCGGGGCGAAAGAAAAAAAAAAACGCGTCTGCCGGGGCGAGCCCGGGTGCGGCACCACCGGGAAAACTGTGGCAAACAGACATGGCGATCGAGTGAGTGGGCCGCCAGCCAGGCACAGCCGAAAAGTGCCAAGTCCGAACTGCGTCAGCCGGGGCGGCAAAAAACCGCGTCAGCCGGGGCGGCGCAAAAAACCGCGTCTGCCGGGGCGGCACGAAACCGCGTCAGCCGGGGCGGCGCGAAAACTGCGTCAGCCGGGGCGAGCCCGGGTGCGGCACCACCGGGAAAACTGTGGCAAACAGACATGGCGATCGAGTGAGTGGGCCGCCAGCCAGGCTCAGCCAAAAAGTGCCAAGTCCGAACTGCGTCAGCCGGGGCGGCGCAAAAAACCGCGTCTGCCGGGGCGGCGCGAAAACCGCGTCTGCCGGGGCGGCGCGAAAACTGCGTCAGCCGGGGCGAAAGAAAAAAAAAACGCGTCTGCCGGGGCGGCAAAAAACCGCGTCTGCCGGGGCGGCACGAAACCGCGTCAGCCGGGGCGGCGCGAAAACCGCGTCTGCCGGGGCGGCACGAAACCGCGTCAGCCGGGGCGAGCCCGGGTGCGGCACCACCGGGAAAACTGTGGCAAACAGACATGGCGATCGAGTGAGTGGGCCGCCAGCCAGGCACAGCCGAAAAGTGCTAAGTCCGAACTGCGTCAGCCGGGGCGGCAAAAACCGCGTCAGCCGGGGCGGCGCAAAAACCGCGTCTGCCGGGGCGAATGCAAAAAAAACAAAGAAAAAAGCCCGCGCTTAATCAAAAGAAAACAAAGAAAAAAGCTTGCGCTTAATCAAAAGAAAACAAACAAAAAAAGTTCGCGCTTAAGCCTGGCGGTGGAACCACCGGGGCAAACAGACCTGGCGATCGAGTGAGTGGGCCGCCAGCCGGGGTGAGCCAAAAAGTGCAAAGTCGGAACCGCGTCAGCCGGGGCGGCGCGAAAACCGCGTCAGCCGGGGCGGCGCAAAAACTGCGTCAGCCGGGGCGGCACGGAAAAACGAAAACCGCGTCAGCCGGGGCGGCACGGAAAAACGAAAACCACGTCAGCCGGGGCGACATCAAAATGAGGAAAAAAAAAAAAACTGCCTTAGGACACCTGCGTACACTTTCATGCGTTTGGGCATATCTCTCTGTAACACGCGCGCCCCTCGTTACGCGCGGCACTCTGTTTTCTCCGACACCCATATTTCGGCGGCATGTGGCACGCGCGCCCGTCCCTACGCACGGCACACCGCAGTGCTTTCTCGATATTTTTCTTTTCCTCCAACACCGTCATCTATAGGCTTTTAGTGACCTGTTGCTCGTGGCAAAAGTTCGCTAGCTCTGACACCTCTTGCATGCGCACCGTTTTTGCGCACGGTGCTATGCCGCAAAGCACGGCAGTCGCATGCGTTTCTCTCAGGCACCTCTTTTTTGACACAACGCTGTGGTGCTTAGAAACACACCCGCCGCTTTTGCGCACAGAACTCCACCGTACAGCACGGTAGTCACGTTTGTTCCACACGAACAGCAGTGTGCATCGTGCTACGACACTTTGAAAGCTTTTTCTTCCGAGTCTCGACCGCGCTGTTCCTTTCGTACTTGGCGCGGTTTTGGGACCAGCTTTGTTTTAAACCCCTACTGCGCGCCGTTCCTTTCGTACTTGGCGCGGTTCAGGGTTTGTTTCGAGCCCTTAGCCGCGCTGTTCCCTCCGTACTTGGCGCGGTTTAGGGTCGAGCTTTGTCTCGAGCCCTCTCCGCGCCGTTCCTTCCGTACTTGGCGCGGTTTAGGGTTTGTTTCGAGCCCTTAGCCGCGCTGTTCCCTCCGTACTTGGCGCGGTTTAGGGTTTGTTT
>NW_027464687.1:45000-57500 GCF_043290135.1 Rhipicephalus microplus
ACTTTCCCTGCAGGCTTCCTTCCGACTCGAAGTCCTGCGGCGGTCTCAACGAGGTGCCACATCCTCAATGCAGTCGGTCGCCCCCGTTTCGGTTGGGCTCTGGCACGACGGTCGCCACCGTCTCGCCCTTGAGTGGCCGCTGTTGGCGCTCGCTGTGAGGTGTTCAGCGTGCTGTCCGTGTTGCCGACGCGGTCAAAACGAGTCGACGGCTCACGTTCCCTTGTGCGCCGAAGGCTCTCTTGATATGTGATCCGACCCTCAGACAGACGAAGCCAAGGGAAGACCCAAGGCCGCAATGTGCGTTCAAAGAATCAGTGCTCAGTGTGTCCTGCAATTCACACCAAGTCTCGCAGCTGGCTGCGTTCTTCATCGACCCGAGAACCGAGTGATCCACCGCTTAGAGTCGTGAAAAAGTGTTTGTTCAATTCCGTACAGTCAAAACCAAACGTTTCTGGCACTCGGCCAAACAGTGGCCAAGAAGGGCGCTTTTCAGCGCACGCTTGGACTCCAAAACTCTGCCGCGCCTTTTTCGGCTGCCGCAAATCGAGCAAACGGTGTGTTTCGGACGGCGTTTCGCTTCCGCTACTTGCGAGTGCTTTCGTGGTCCACCCCTCTATAAATACTCGGGAGGCGTCGAAGCCGGTTCTCCAAGCCGGACCCGTAGGTATCGTTGTGTGCTCGCTCTCATTGGCCCGCCTAACCAGAAAATGCCTGCGGTACACCCATTTGGATAAGAGTGCACGCAGATGCGGGCCTCGACGGCTACACATTTCCTCGGGCGGCCGCCTCCCGGCCTCCGTGGAGCGCGGGATGCACGGTCCCATCGACAAGCCTCTCCCGTTTTTACCGTGGCGTCGCGGTTCACCACGGCGGGCGGGTCGGTCTCCTCCGCATAAAAAGGGGGACCCCCGCTTTTTGTTCCACGAAATCGCACAAGCTTTTTTCGCATCCACGGTTTGCCACCGCACACCAAAATGCCGATCCGGCTGCCTACTTTAGCCAACAGGTGGAGCCAGGCGCGCCGTACTTGCGCGGCACTTCCCACGTCCACCGAAGTCGGTGCCAAGGACCACTTTCGGCGCCGGAGCCGCGTACGAGCCTACTCGAGGCGGAAGAACGAAGCCAGCAAGGGCCTGGCCGCAAGTGCGTTCAATTGTCGGGACGTCCAAGTCCCTCGTTCTTCCGTGCTTCCTCTTTCGGCAAGTCGTTGCGGCACCTTCCCAAAGCGCGCAGACCCGCTAATCGCGACGAGCGCGACGTGGCCGTGCCGCCTTTCCCTCGGCAGCAAGCAAAACGCCTGGCAACGTCGACGCTCCCCTAACCGCGATCTCGCACCGTGTTTCGTGTGGCGAATTCAAAAGCCGGCCGGCGCTGCTGCAACCATTACGGTCGGTACGCATACGCCGCGGAGGGCGGGACGGTCATCGGAGCGTGCGGTTCCTCCATCGAGTACTGCGCACCTCGGCCGTCGCATCGCCGTGCCATGACCGGCCGCGCGTCAACGCGAACCGGTGCCAGCGAGATCCCTCGCCTGCAAGAACCGACCGGCAGCCTCCGTCACCCGAGGACGCGGAAGCGCTTGCCGCGGACGGCGGGACGGTATGCACTGGTGCACAGCGGACCCGTCACATCGCCAGTTCCTTGACCGACCGCCGACGCTTGTGCCGTTCCTCTCGTACTTGGCAGTCGCCGCGCGATTGTCGGGTCTCGTTCTTGCACGCTCGAACGGTCGGGAGGGCACTCGGCTGGCGTTTCGGGAACGCGCAGCCTCGCCTTCTACCGACGTAACCACGACTCGCCGTTCGCGCTCCGCCGCTCCTGTTTACAGTACTAGGCGGTCCCGCAGCGGTCGGGTCGCGCATTTCGAGCGCTTCGAGCCACGGTGCAGTGGCGGGTCGAAAGCCGACCTATGAGTGCGTTGCGCCGTTTGTACCCGCGTCCGCCACCTGGCCGACCGTCCAAGGTCGCGGTGTTGGCGTCCGCTGGGCGCAACAATTTGTCACGGGGTGCCGCTCCACATTCAGGCAGCCCCGTGGGGAAAAGCCGACCCCGCGTCCAAACGGGGTCAGCGGCAGAAAGTGTCGGGCGCAGACGCAGCTGAGGCGCTCACCCTTCACAATCCGTTAATGATCCTTCCGCAGGTTCACCTACGGAAACCTTGTTACGACTTTTACTTCCTCTAAATGATCAAGTTTGGTCATCTTTCCAACAGACCGGCGCAACCGAAAGGCCGCGCCGGACATCGGTCCGAAGACCTCACTAAATCATTCAATCGGTAGTAGCGACGGGCGGTGTGTACAAAGGGCAGGGACGTAATCAACGCGAGCTTATGACTCGCGCTTACTGGGAATTCCTCGTTCAAGGGGAACAATTGCAAGCCCCTATCCCAATCACGAAAGAAGTTCCACGGGTTACCCAGTCTTTTCAGACAGGGATAAAGACACGCTGCTTCCTTCAGTGTAGCGCGCGTGCGGCCCCGGACATCTAAGGGCATCACAGACCTGTTATTGCTCTGTTTCGTGCGGCTAGGAGCCGCTTGTCCCTCTAAGAAGGTTGTAAGGTGCTGGGAACCCCGCACCTATTTAATAGGCTAGAGTCTCGTTCGTTATCGGAATTAACCAGACAAATCGCTCCACCAACTAAGAACGGCCATGCACCACCATCCACCGAATCAAGAAAGAGCTCTCAATCTGTCAATCCTCCCAGTGTCCGGGCCGGGTAAGTTTTCCCGTGTTGAGTCAAATTAAGCCGCAGGCTCCACTCCTGGTGGTGCCCTTCCGTCAATTCCTTTAAGTTTCAGCTTTGCAACCATACTTCCCCCGGAACCCAAATACTTTGGTTTCCCGGAAGCTGCCCGCCGAGTCATTTGAGTAACTCAGGCGGATCGCTGGTTGGCATCGTTTATGGTCAGAACTAGGGCGGTATCTGATCGCCTTCGAACCTCTGACTTTCGTTCTTGATCAATGAAAACATTCTTGGCAAATGCTTTCGCAGTAGTTCGTCTTGCGACGGTCCAAGAATTTCACCTCTAGCGCCGCAATACGAATGCCCCCGTCCGTCCCTCTTAATCATTACCTCGTATTCCAAAAACCAACAGAACAGAAACGAGGTCTTGTTCTATTATTCCATGCAAGTTTATTCAGGCGACTCGCCTGCGTTGAGCACTCTAATTTTTTCAAAGTAAAAGCACCGGCCATCTCGAGGCACACAATGAAGTGCACCAAGAAAGAACCGGCATGATGTTCAGTCCGAGCCGTCGCATCGGGTAGATGCACTACTCGTCTGGAACTGAGATCCAACTACGAGCTTTTTAACCGCAGCAGCTTTAGTATACGCTATTGGAGCTGGAATTACCGCGGCTGCTGGCACCAGACTTGCCCTCCAATTGATCCTCGTTAAAGGATTTAGAGTGTACTCATTTCAATTACGGGGCCTCAAAAGAGTCCCGTATTGTTATTTTTCGTCACTACCTCCCCGTGCCGGGAGTGGGTAATTTGCGCGCCTGCTGCCTTCCTTGGATGTGGTAGCCGTTTCTCAGGCTCCCTCTCCGGAATCGAACCCTGATTCTCCGTTACCCGTAACAACCATGGTAAGCAAGTAACCTACCATCGAAAGTTGATAAGGCAGACACTTGAAAGAAACGTCGCCGGCTCGTGGCCATGCGATCAGCACAAAGTTATCCAGAGTCACCACACAATACGGGCCGAAACCCGATCGATCTTGGTCTAATAAAAGCACCCGTTACCCAAAGGGCTCCAGGCTCACTGCATGTATTAGCTCTAGAATTGCCACAGTTATCCAAGTAGGAAGAAACGATCTAAGGAACCATAACTGATTTAATGAGCCATTCGCGGTTTCGCCTTATTTCGGCATGTACTTAGACATGCATGGCTTAATCTTTGAGACAAGCATATGATTACTGGCAGGATCAACCAGGTAATCGTTCGACTGCGCGTCCGTCCTCGCCCTCGGCGGGCCGGACGCAGTCTGTGTGCGGCGGAGGCCACCTTCAGGCGCCCCAACACGCTTATTTTGCACTCCGAGATGACGGCGTTCGAGCTCGCTACGGCACAACCTTCCCGAAAGACGAGTGGGAGCCGTGCGGCAAGAAGCACGTTCATGCTCGCTCTTTTTCGTTGCATCGACTCGGTCGCGCCGTGCGGGTTGCCCAAGCCCGCTGCACTGTCGGTGGACCGGCCGGAACTAGCAACGGAGCCGAGACTGCAAAGCCGCCAGACGACGGGTCACGCCCGCGTCTTCGGCGCTTTCGCATCTGAATCGCCCGAGGACGACACGGAACACACCTCGATATCGTGGTAAAACGGCACCGTCCGACAACCAGCCCCTAACGCATCAAGCGGATGAGGCTGCAGACGACTGCCGTGGATTCCCCTGGAGCAGACCCGAGGACACGCTTGACGAGGCCGAAGCCCGCCGCATATCAGACACCCGGTCGCTTTCGCATACGCCGCTCACGAGAACCCCCACATAATAGCAGCGATAAGTACCCAGACCTCCTTGGGCCCTAATACGAGCGTACTCGAGAAAATTTCACCGCGGGTGTGCCCCGAAACGTGTGGCATGTTGAGCGTGCCACAAGTCTACGTCGCTCTCAAACCCGCCGAGGTCGTAGAATTTGCGACCCTACTCACGAAATTCCCACCGAGGATACGGCCGCAAACGTACCGCACCTTGGGTAGGCCACGAGTTTGTGCAACACTACGCTGACGGCACAGCACCGAGGTCGTGCGCGCACGCACGGGAAAATTCCGCCGCGGTTTCTGCCGAAAACGTGAGGCACCACGACTCTCCGCAAGTTCGCGTCGACTGCGAAAGACCGAAGTCGTGAACGACGTGTCCGCTACTCGCCGCCGACACGCTGGACACCAAACGTACAACGACTCGACGGCGTCGTAGAGGCCCACGACGCGGTTTTCCTTAACGACGTCTCGGCGTGGCACCGACAGGTTAGAACGGCCGACCAACGTTCCCTGTCCGCCGTTCGGCTCAGTCGAAGGGCTCGGCGACTTCGGCAACGCTGCGAAGCCGCACGGTGACGCACGCCATGTCCCCATTTTTTTTTTTCTTTCTGCGTCTGCCGGGGTGCCCCTATAATAGCAGCGATAAGCACCCAGACCGCCGTGGGTCGCTCGCCCCGGCTGACGTGGTTTTTCGTACTCCTGCGGCGGTCGCCGTCAAGCACGTCCAAATACGCTACTTTCGTGGGCGCATTCACGCTCTTTCGCTTCGCCGGAGTGCCAGCACTCACTCTGCCAAAAACGGCGAACATCCGAGCGGCGGTTCCCACTTTTGCGTCGGCGTCGCAAACCCCGCCCCGGCAGACGAGGTTTGCCGTACTCGTGCGACGGTGGCCGGCGGGCACGTCGAAAGACGCCGATATCGTGCGCGAATTGGCGCACCTTGGCTTCACCGGAGTGCCGCCACTGACTCCTCCAAAAACGGCGAAGATCCGAGCGGCGCTTCCCACTTTCGCATCGGCGTCCCGAACTCCGCCCCGGCTGACGCGGTTTACCGTACTCGTGCGACGGTCGCCGGCGAGCACGTGGAAAGACGCCGATATCGTGCCCGAATCGGCTCCGTTCGGCTTCGCCGGAGTGCCAGCACTGGCTCGGCGAAAGACGACGAACATCCGAGCGACGGTTCTCACTATTGCGTACGCGTCGCAAACCCCGCCCCGGCAGACGCACTTTGCCGTACTCGTGCGACGGTCGCCGGCGAGCACGTAGAAAGACGCCGATATCGTGCCGGAATCGGCCCCGTTTGGCTTCGCCGGAGTGCCAGCACTCACTCGGCCACAAACGGCGAACATCCGAGCGGCGGTTCCCACTTAGCCGTCGGCGTCCCGAACTCCGCCCCGGCAGACGCGGTTGCCGAGCTCGTGCGACTAGCGACCGCGAAGCCGTCTCGCGACGCCGCTTTCGTGCGCGGCTCCCACTGCGACCTGGGTCACCCGAGGTCGACGAGCAAAAAAGAATGTCGAAAAAAATTTTTTTTTTTTTTGCGTCTGCCGGGGTGCCCCTATAATAGCAGCGATAAGCACCCAGACCGCCATGGGTCGCTCGCCCCGGCTGACGTGGTTTTTCGTTTTCCTGCGGTGGTCGTCGTCAAGCACGTCCAAACACGCCACTTTCGTGGGCGCATTCGCGCTCTTTCGCTTCGCCGGAGTGCCAGCACTCACTCTGCCAAAAACGGCGAACATCCGAGCGGCGGTTCCCACTTTTGCGTCGGCGTCGCAAACCCCGCCCCGGCAGACGAGGTTTGCCGTACTCGTGCGACGGTGGCCGGCGGGCACGTCGAAAGACGCCGATATCGTGCGCGAATTGGCGCACCTTGGCTTCACCGGAGTGCCGCCACTGACTCCTCCAAAAACGGCGAAGATCCGAGCGGCGCTTCCCACTTTCGCATCGGCGTCCCGAACTCCGCCCCGGCTGACGCGGTTTACCGTACTCGTGCGACGGTCGCCGGCGAGCACGTGGAAAGACGCCGATATCGTGCCCGAATCGGCTCCGTTCGGCTTCGCCGGATTGCCAGCACTGGCTCGGCGAAAGACGACGAACATCCGAGCGACGGTTCTCACTATTGCGTACGCGTCGCAAACCCCGCCCCGGCAGACGCACTTTGCCGTACTCGTGCGACGGTCGCCGGCGAGCACGTAGAAAGACGCCGATATCGTGCCGGAATCGGCCCCGTTTGGCTTCGCCGGAGTGCCAGCACTCACTCGGCCACAAACGGCGAACATCCGAGCGGCGGTTCCCACTTAGCCGTCGGCGTCCCGAACTCCGCCCCGGCAGACGCGGTTGCCGAGCTCGTGCGACTAGCGACCGCGAAGCCGTCTCGCGACGCCGCTTTCGTGCGCGGCTCCCACTGCGACCTGGGTCACCCGAGGTCGACGAGCAAAAAAGAATGTCGAAAAAAATTTTTTTTTTTTTTTGCGTCTGCCGGGGTGCCCCTATAATAGCAGCGATAAGCACCCAGACCGCCATGGGTCGCTCGCCCCGGCTGACGTGGTTTTTCGTTTTCCTGCGGTGGTCGTCGTCAAGCACGTCCAAACACGCCACTTTCGTGGGCGCATTCGCGCTCTTTCGCTTCGCCGGAGTGCCAGCACTCACTCTGCCAAAAACGGCGAACATCCTAGTGGCGGTTCCCACTTTTGCGTCGGCGTCGCCAACCCCGCCCCGGCATACGCGGTTTGCCGTACTCGTGCGGCGGTGGCCGGCGGGCACGTCGAAAGACACCGATATCGTGCGCGAGTCGATGCTTCTTGGTCTCGCAGGAGGGCCGCCACTCACTCCTGCAAAAACGGCGAAGATCCGAGCGGCGCTTCCCACTTTTTCGTCGGCGTCGCAAACCTCGCCCCGGCAGACGCGCTTTGCCGTACTCGTGCGACGGTCGCCGGCGAGCACGTCGAAATACGCCGATATCGTGCCCGAATCGGCCCCGTTTCGCTTCGCCGGAGTGCCAGCACTCGCTCGGCCAAAGACGACGAACATCCGAGCGACGGTTCCCACTATTGCGTACGCGTCGCGAACCCCGCCCCGGCAGACGCGGTTTGCCGTACTCGTGCGGCGGTGGCCGGCGGGCACGTCGAAAGACGCCGATATCGTGCACGAATTGGCGCTCCTTGGCTTCACCGGAGTGCCAGCACTCACTCGGCCAAAAACGGCGAACATCCGAGCAGCGGTACCCACTTAGCCGTCGGCATCCCGAACTCCGCGCCGGCTGACGCGGTTGCCGAGCTCGTGCGACTAGCGACCGCGAACGCGTCTCGCGACGCCGCTTTCGTGCGCGGCTCCCATTGCGACCTGGGTTACCCGAGCTCGACCAGCAAAAAAGAAGGTCGAAAATTTTTTTTTTTTTTCTGCGTCTGCCGGGGTGCCCCTATAATAGCAGCGATAAGCACCCAGACCGCCGTGTGTCGCTCGCCCCGGCTGACGTGGTTTTTCGTACTCCTGCAGCGGTCGCCGTCACGCACGTCCAAATACGCCACTTTCGTGGGCGCATTCGCGCTCTTTCGCGTCGCCGGAGTGCCAGCACTCACTCTGCCAAAAACGGCCAACATCCGAGCGGCGGTTCCCACTTTTGCGTCGGCGTCGTAAACCCCGCCCCGGCAGACGCGGTTTGCCCTACTCGTGCGACGGTCGCCGGCGAGCGCGTCGAAAGACGCCGATATCGTGCGCTAATTGGCGCTCCCTGGCTTCTCCGGAGTGCCGCCACTCACTCCTCCAAAAACGGCGAAGATCCGAGCGGCGTTCTCCACTTTCGCATCGGCGTCCCGAACTCCGCCCGGGCTGACGCGGTTTACCGTACTCGTGCGACGGTCGCCGGCGGGCACGTCGAAAGACGCCGATATCGTGCCGTAATCGGCCCCGTTTGGCTTCGCCCGTGTGCCAGCACTCACTCGGCCAAAAACGGCGAACATCCGAGCAGCGTTTCCCACTTTCGCATCGGCGTCCCGAAGCCCGCCCCGGCAGACGCGGTTTGCCCTACTCGAGCGACGGTCGCCGGCGATCACGTCGAAAGGCGCCGAATTCGTGCACGAATCGATGCTTCTTGGTCTCGCAGGAGGGCCGCCACTCACTCCTGCAAAAACGGCGAAGATCCGAGTTGCGCTTCCCACTTTTTCGTCGGCGTCCCGAACTACGCCCCGGCTGACGCGGTTTACCGTACTCGTGCGACGGTCGCCGGCGGGCACTTCAAAATACGCCGATTTCGTGGGCGCATTCACGCTGTTTCGCTTCCCCGGAGTGCCAACACTCACTCTGCCGAAAGCGGCGATCATCCGAGCGGCGGTTCCCACTTTTGCGTCGGCTTCGCAAACGGCGCCCCGGCAGACGCGCTCGTGCGACGTACTCGTGCGACGGTCGCCGGCGAGCACGTCGAAAGACGCCGATATCGTGCTCGAATCGACCCCGTTTCGCTTCGCCGGAGTGCTGCCAGTCACGGCGCAGAAAACGGCGAACAAGTGTTTTTTTTTTTTTTTTTCCTAGAATTTGTGTTATAGAAGGCACATTTGATATCGGACGATAATTTTCAACTTTATCACGCGCACCGATTTTCGTGTAGAGGTTTGCAAGTTTATGGGAATTTCTCCACTTGGAATAATGCGATTTAGTAGTACTACGAGAACTTCATGGATGTACTCAAGGGTACGGGGCAAGTCAGTTACGTCAACACCTGCAGATTTTTTACACTTCAAACTGAAAATTGTTGGTTGTGAGTCCTCGTGTGATATTAAAGGCCGATTCGCTAACACATAGAACAAAGAAAGAAAGGAAGAAAAAACGCCCGCGCTCGCTCAAGAAACCTGGGTTCGCAACAAGTGGCAACAACAAGCAACCGAGCGAGTGCGCCAAAACCCGTGGCGGCCGAACAAACGCGAAGTCCCAACCGCGTCAGCCGGGGCGGCACGGGACAGGAAAAATCACTTCAGCCGGGGCGGCGGGGCACCGAATAAACCTCGTCACCTCGTCGCAGGATAAAAGAGGAAACAAAAAGTCTAAACAGCGTCTGCTGGAGCGAATGCGTAATAAAACAACAACAACAACAAAAAAAAAACACCCGCGCTCAAGAAGTCTGCAATCACCACAAAAGGCGACTGTGACCGAGCAGCGTCAGCCGGGGCCGTGCGGAAACGGAAAAACCGCGACTACCGGGGCGTCGAGGCACCGAAAAATCCACTTCAGCCGCGGCGAAAAAAAAAAACAAAAAGAAAGACGGAGGGGGGGGGGGGAACCACGTCTGCCGGGGCGAAGGAAAAAAAAAAAACGCGTCTGCCGGGGCGAGCCCGGGTGCGGCACCACCGGGAAAACTGTGGCAAACAGACATGGCGATCGAGTGAGTGGGCCGCCAGCCAGGCTCAGCCAAAAAGTGCAAAGTCCGAACTGCGTCAGCCGGGGCGGCAAAAACCACGTCAGCCGGGGCGGCGCAAAAAACCGCGTCTGCCGGGGCGGCACGAAACCGCGTCAGCCGGGGCGGCGCGAAAACTGCGTCAGCCGGGGCGAAAGAAAAAAAAAAAAAAACGCGTCTGCCGGGGCGAGCCCGGGTGCGGCACCACCGGGAAAACTGTGGCAAACAGACATGGCGATCGAGTGAGTGGGCCGCCAGCCAGGCACAGCCGAAAAGTGCAAAGTCCGAACCGTGTCAGCCGGGGCGGCAAAAAACCGCGTCAGCCGGGGCGGCGCAAAAAACCGCGTCTGCCGGGGCGGCACGAAACCGCGTCTGCCGGGGCGGCGCGAAAACTGCGTCAGCCGGGGCGAGCCCGGGTGCGGCACCACCGGGAAAACTGTGGCAAACAGACATGGCGATCGAGTGAGTGGGCCGCCAGCCAGGCTCAGCCAAAAAGTGCCAAGTCCGAACTGCGTCAGCCGGGGCGGCAAAAAACCGCGTCAGCCGGGGCGGCGCAAAAAACCGCGTCTGCCGGGGCGGCGCGAAAACCGCGTCTGCCGGGGCGGCGCGAAAACTGCGTCAGCCGGGGCGAAAGAAAAAAAAAAACGCGTCTGCCGGGGCGAGCCCGGGTGCGGCACCACCGGGAAAACTGTGGCAAACAGACATGGCGATCGAGTGAGTGGGCCGCCAGCAAGGCTCAGCCAAAAAGTGCTAAGTCCGAACTGCGTCAGCTGGGGCGGCAAAAAACCGCGTCTGCCGGGGCGGCACGAAACCGCGTCAGCCGGGGCGGCGCGAAAACCGCGTCTGCCGGGGCGGCACGAAACCGCGTCAGCCGGGGCGGCGCGAAAACTGCGTCAGCCGGGGCGAGCCCGGGTGCGGCACCACCGGGAAAACTGTGGCAAACAGACATGGCGATCGAGTGAGTGGGCCGCCAGCCAGGCACAGCCGAAAAGTGCTAAGTCCGAACTGCGTCAGCCGGGGCGGCAAAAACCGCGTCAGCCGGGGCGGCGCGAAAACCGCGTCTGCCGGGGCGGCACGAAACCGCGTCAGCCGGGGCGGCGCGAAAACTGCGTCAGCCGGGGCGAGCCCGGGTGCGGCACCACCGGGAAAACTGTGGCTAACAGACATGGCGATCGAGTGAGTGGGCCACCAGCCAGGCTCAGCCAAAAAGTGCTAAGTCCGAACTGCGTCAGCCGGGGCGGCAAAAACCGCGTCAGCCGGGGCGGCGCAAAAAACCGCGTCTGCCGGGGCGGCACGAAACCGCGTCAGCCGGGGCGGCGCGAAAACTGCGTCAGCCGGGGCGAAAGAAAAAAAAAAAACGCGTCTGCCGGGGCGAGCCCGGGTGCGGCACCACCGGGAAAACTGTGGCAAACAGACATGGCGATCGAGTGAGTGGGCCGCCAGCCAGGCACAGCCGAAAAGTGCCAAGTCCGAACTGCGTCAGCCGGGGCGGCAAAAAACCGCGTCAGCCGGGGCGGCGCAAAAAACCGCGTCTGCCGGGGCGGCACGAAACCGCGTCAGCCGGGGCGGCGCGAAAACTGCGTCAGCCGGGGCGAGCCCGGGTGCGGCACCACCGGGAAAACTGTGGCAAACAGACATGGCGATCGAGTGAGTGGGCCGCCAGCCAGGCTCAGCCAAAAAGTGCCAAGTCCGAACTGCGTCAGCCGGGGCGGCGCAAAAAACCGCGTCTGCCGGGGCGGCGCGAAAACCGCGTCTGCCGGGGCGGCGCGAAAACTGCGTCAGCCGGGGCGAAAGAAAAAAAAAACGCGTCTGCCGGGGCGGCAAAAAACCGCGTCTGCCGGGGCGGCACGAAACCGCGTCAGCCGGGGCGGCGCGAAAACCGCGTCTGCCGGGGCGGCACGAAACCGCGTCAGCCGGGGCGAGCCCGGGTGCGGCACCACCGGGAAAACTGTGGCAAACAGACATGGCGATCGAGTGAGTGGGCCGCCAGCCAGGCACAGCCGAAAAGTGCTAAGTCCGAACTGCGTCAGCCGGGGCGGCAAAAACCGCGTCAGCCGGGGCGGCGCAAAAACCGCGTCTGCCGGGGCGAATGCAAAAAAAACAAAGAAAAAAGCCCGCGCTTAATCAAAAGAAAACAAAGAAAAAAGCTTGCGCTTAATCAAAAGAAAACAAACAAAAAAAGTTCGCGCTTAAGCCTGGCGGTGGAACCACCGGGGCAAACAGACCTGGCGATCGAGTGAGTGGGCCGCCAGCCGGGGTGAGCCAAAAAGTGCAAAGTCGGAACCGCGTCAGCCGGGGCGGCGCGAAAACCGCGTCAGCCGGGGCGGCGCAAAAACTGCGTCAGCCGGGGCGGCACGGAAAAACGAAAACCGCGTCAGCCGGGGCGGCACGGAAAAACGAAAACCACGTCAGCCGGGGCGACATCAAAATGAGGAAAAAAAAAAAAAACTGCCTTAGGACACCTGCGTACACTTTCATGCGTTTGGGCATATCTCTCTGTAACACGCGCGCCCCTCGTTACGCGCGGCACTCTGTTTTCTCCGACACCCATATTTCGGCGGCATGTGGCACGCGCGCCCGTCCCTACGCACGGCACACCGCAGTGCTTTCTCGATATTTTTCTTTTCCTCCAA
>NW_027464687.1:65000-75000 GCF_043290135.1 Rhipicephalus microplus
AAGAACGAAGCCAGCAAGGGCCTGGCCGCAAGTGCGTTCAATTGTCGGGACGTCCAAGTCCCTCGTTCTTCCGTGCTTCCTCTTTCGGCAAGTCGTTGCGGCACCTTCCCAAAGCGCGCAGACCCGCTAATCGCGACGAGCGCGACGTGGCCGTGCCGCCTTTCCCTCGGCAGCAAGCAAAACGCCTGGCAACGTCGACGCTCCCCTAACCGCGATCTCGCACCGTGTTTCGTGTGGCGAATTCAAAAGCCGGCCGGCGCTGCTGCAACCATTACGGTCGGTACGCATACGCCGCGGAGGGCGGGACGGTCATCGGAGCGTGCGGTTCCTCCATCGAGTACTGCGCACCTCGGCCGTCGCATCGCCGTGCCATGACCGGCCGCGCGTCAACGCGAACCGGTGCCAGCGAGATCCCTCGCCTGCAAGAACCGACCGGCAGCCTCCGTCACCCGAGGACGCGGAGGCGCTTGCCGCGGACGGCGGGACGGTATGCACTGGTGCACAGCGGACCCGTCACATCGCCAGTTCCTTGACCGACCGCCGACGCTTGTGCCGTTCCTCTCGTACTTGGCAGTCGCCGCGCGATTGTCGGGTCTCGTTCTTGCACGCTCGAACGGTCGGGAGGGCACTCGGCTGGCGTTTCGGGAACGCGCAGCCTCGCCTTCTACCGACGTAACCACGACTCGCCGTTCGCGCTCCGCCGCTCCTGTTTACAGTACTAGGCGGTCCCGCAGCGGTCGGGTCGCGCATTTCGAGCGCTTCGAGCCACGGTGCAGTGGCGGGTCGAAAGCCGACCTATGAGTGCGTTGCGCCGTTTGTACCCGCGTCCGCCACCTGGCCGACCGTCCAAGGTCGCGGTGTTGGCGTCCGCTGGGCGCAACAATTTGTCACGGGGTGCCGCTCCACATTCAGGCAGCCCCGTGGGGAAAAGCCGACCCCGCGTCCAAACGGGGTCAGCGGCAGAAAGTGTCGGGCGCAGACGCAGCTGAGGCGCTCACCCTTCACAATCCGTTAATGATCCTTCCGCAGGTTCACCTACGGAAACCTTGTTACGACTTTTACTTCCTCTAAATGATCAAGTTTGGTCATCTTTCCAACAGACCGGCGCAACCGAAAGGCCGCGCCGGACATCGGTCCGAAGACCTCACTAAATCATTCAATCGGTAGTAGCGACGGGCGGTGTGTACAAAGGGCAGGGACGTAATCAACGCGAGCTTATGACTCGCGCTTACTGGGAATTCCTCGTTCAAGGGGAACAATTGCAAGCCCCTATCCCAATCACGAAAGAAGTTCCACGGGTTACCCAGTCTTTTCAGACAGGGATAAAGACACGCTGCTTCCTTCAGTGTAGCGCGCGTGCGGCCCCGGACATCTAAGGGCATCACAGACCTGTTATTGCTCTGTTTCGTGCGGCTAGGAGCCGCTTGTCCCTCTAAGAAGGTTGTAAGGTGCTGGGAACCCCGCACCTATTTAATAGGCTAGAGTCTCGTTCGTTATCGGAATTAACCAGACAAATCGCTCCACCAACTAAGAACGGCCATGCACCACCATCCACCGAATCAAGAAAGAGCTCTCAATCTGTCAATCCTCCCAGTGTCCGGGCCGGGTAAGTTTTCCCGTGTTGAGTCAAATTAAGCCGCAGGCTCCACTCCTGGTGGTGCCCTTCCGTCAATTCCTTTAAGTTTCAGCTTTGCAACCATACTTCCCCCGGAACCCAAATACTTTGGTTTCCCGGAAGCTGCCCGCCGAGTCATTTGAGTAACTCAGGCGGATCGCTGGTTGGCATCGTTTATGGTCAGAACTAGGGCGGTATCTGATCGCCTTCGAACCTCTGACTTTCGTTCTTGATCAATGAAAACATTCTTGGCAAATGCTTTCGCAGTAGTTCGTCTTGCGACGGTCCAAGAATTTCACCTCTAGCGCCGCAATACGAATGCCCCCGTCCGTCCCTCTTAATCATTACCTCGTATTCCAAAAACCAACAGAACAGAAACGAGGTCTTGTTCTATTATTCCATGCAAGTTTATTCAGGCGACTCGCCTGCGTTGAGCACTCTAATTTTTTCAAAGTAAAAGCACCGGCCATCTCGAGGCACACAATGAAGTGCACCAAGAAAGAACCGGCATGATGTTCAGTCCGAGCCGTCGCATCGGGTAGATGCACTACTCGTCTGGAACTGAGATCCAACTACGAGCTTTTTAACCGCAGCAGCTTTAGTATACGCTATTGGAGCTGGAATTACCGCGGCTGCTGGCACCAGACTTGCCCTCCAATTGATCCTCGTTAAAGGATTTAGAGTGTACTCATTTCAATTACGGGGCCTCAAAAGAGTCCCGTATTGTTATTTTTCGTCACTACCTCCCCGTGCCGGGAGTGGGTAATTTGCGCGCCTGCTGCCTTCCTTGGATGTGGTAGCCGTTTCTCAGGCTCCCTCTCCGGAATCGAACCCTGATTCTCCGTTACCCGTAACAACCATGGTAAGCAAGTAACCTACCATCGAAAGTTGATAAGGCAGACACTTGAAAGAAACGTCGCCGGCTCGTGGCCATGCGATCAGCACAAAGTTATCCAGAGTCACCACACAATACGGGCCGAAACCCGATCGATCTTGGTCTAATAAAAGCACCCGTTACCCAAAGGGCTCCAGGCTCACTGCATGTATTAGCTCTAGAATTGCCACAGTTATCCAAGTAGGAAGAAACGATCTAAGGAACCATAACTGATTTAATGAGCCATTCGCGGTTTCGCCTTATTTCGGCATGTACTTAGACATGCATGGCTTAATCTTTGAGACAAGCATATGATTACTGGCAGGATCAACCAGGTAATCGTTCGACTGCGCGTCCGTCCTCGCCCTCGGCGGGCCGGACGCAGTCTGTGTGCGGCGGAGGCCACCTTCAGGCGCCCCAACACGCTTATTTTGCACTCCGAGATGACGGCGTTCGAGCTCGCTACGGCACAACCTTCCCGAAAGACGAGTGGGAGCCGTGCGGCAAGAAGCACGTTCATGCTCGCTCTTTTTCGTTGCATCGACTCGGTCGCGCCGTGCGGGTTGCCCAAGCCCGCTGCACTGTCGGTGGACCGGCCGGAACTAGCAACGGAGCCGAGACTGCAAAGCCGCCAGACGACGGGTCACGCCCGCGTCTTCGGCGCTTTCGCATCTGAATCGCCCGAGGACGACACGGAACACACCTCGATATCGTGGTAAAACGGCACCGTCCGACAACCAGCCCCTAACGCATCAAGCGGATGAGGCTGCAGACGACTGCCGTGGATTCCCCTGGAGCAGACCCGAGGACACGCTTGACGAGGCCGAAGCCCGCCGCATATCAGACACCCGGTCGCTTTCGCGTACGCCGCTCACGAGAACCCCCACATAATAGCAGCGATAAGTACCCAGACCTCCTTGGGCCCTAATACGAGCGTACTCGAGAAAATTTCACCGCGGGTGTGCCCCGAAACGTGTGGCATGTTGAGCGTGCCACAAGTCTACGTCGCTCTCAAACCCGCCGAGGTCGTAGAATTTGCGACCCTACTCACGAAATTCCCACCGAGGATACGGCCGCAAACGTACCGCACCTTGGGTAGGCCACGAGTTTGTGCAACACTACGCTGACGGCACAGCACCGAGGTCGTGCGCGCACGCACGGGAAAATTCCGCCGCGGTTTCTGCCGAAAACGTGAGGCACCACGACTCTCCGCAAGTTCGCGTCGACTGCGAAAGACCGAAGTCGTGAACGACGTGTCCGCTACTCGCCGCCGACACGCTGGACACCAAACGTACAACGACTCGACGGCGTCGTAGAGGCCCACGACGCGGTTTTCCTTAACGACGTCTCGGCGTGGCACCGACAGGTTAGAACGGCCGACCAACGTTCCCTGTCCGCCGTTCGGCTCAGTCGAAGGGCTCGGCGACTTCGGCAACGCTGCGAAGCCGCACGGTGACGCACGCCATGTCCCCATTTTTTTTTTTCTTTCTGCGTCTGCCGGGGTGCCCCTATAATAGCAGCGATAAGCACCCAGACCGCCGTGGGTCGCTCGCCCCGGCTGACGTGGTTTTTCGTACTCCTGCGGCGGTCGCCGTCAAGCACGTCCAAATACGCTACTTTCGTGGGCGCATTCACGCTCTTTCGCTTCGCCGGAGTGCCAGCACTCACTCTGCCAAAAACGGCGAACATCCGAGCGGCGGTTCCCACTTTTGCGTCGGCGTCGCAAACCCCGCCCCGGCAGACGAGGTTTGCCGTACTCGTGCGACGGTGGCCGGCGGGCACGTCGAAAGACGCCGATATCGTGCGCGAATTGGCGCACCTTGGCTTCACCGGAGTGCCGCCACTGACTCCTCCAAAAACGGCGAAGATCCGAGCGGCGCTTCCCACTTTCGCATCGGCGTCCCGAACTCCGCCCCGGCTGACGCGGTTTACCGTACTCGTGCGACGGTCGCCGGCGAGCACGTGGAAAGACGCCGATATCGTGCCCGAATCGGCTCCGTTCGGCTTCGCCGGAGTGCCAGCACTGGCTCGGCGAAAGACGACGAACATCCGAGCGACGGTTCTCACTATTGCGTACGCGTCGCAAACCCCGCCCCGGCAGACGCACTTTGCCGTACTCGTGCGACGGTCGCCGGCGAGCACGTAGAAAGACGCCGATATCGTGCCGGAATCGGCCCCGTTTGGCTTCGCCGGAGTGCCAGCACTCACTCGGCCACAAACGGCGAACATCCGAGCGGCGGTTCCCACTTAGCCGTCGGCGTCCCGAACTCCGCCCCGGCAGACGCGGTTGCCGAGCTCGTGCGACTAGCGACCGCGAAGCCGTCTCGCGACGCCGCTTTCGTGCGCGGCTCCCACTGCGACCTGGGTCACCCGAGGTCGACGAGCAAAAAAGAATGTCGAAAAAAATTTTTTTTTTTTTGCGTCTGCCGGGGTGCCCCTATAATAGCAGCGATAAGCACCCAGACCGCCATGGGTCGCTCGCCCCGGCTGACGTGGTTTTTCGTTTTCCTGCGGTGGTCGTCGTCAAGCACGTCCAAACACGCCACTTTCGTGGGCGCATTCGCGCTCTTTCGCTTCGCCGGAGTGCCAGCACTCACTCTGCCAAAAACGGCGAACATCCGAGCGGCGGTTCCCACTTTTGCGTCGGCGTCGCAAACCCCGCCCCGGCAGACGAGGTTTGCCGTACTCGTGCGACGGTGGCCGGCGGGCACGTCGAAAGACGCCGATATCGTGCGCGAATTGGCGCACCTTGGCTTCACCGGAGTGCCGCCACTGACTCCTCCAAAAACGGCGAAGATCCGAGCGGCGCTTCCCACTTTCGCATCGGCGTCCCGAACTCCGCCCCGGCTGACGCGGTTTACCGTACTCGTGCGACGGTCGCCGGCGAGCACGTGGAAAGACGCCGATATCGTGCCCGAATCGGCTCCGTTCGGCTTCGCCGGATTGCCAGCACTGGCTCGGCGAAAGACGACGAACATCCGAGCGACGGTTCTCACTATTGCGTACGCGTCGCAAACCCCGCCCCGGCAGACGCACTTTGCCGTACTCGTGCGACGGTCGCCGGCGAGCACGTAGAAAGACGCCGATATCGTGCCGGAATCGGCCCCGTTTGGCTTCGCCGGAGTGCCAGCACTCACTCGGCCACAAACGGCGAACATCCGAGCGGCGGTTCCCACTTAGCCGTCGGCGTCCCGAACTCCGCCCCGGCAGACGCGGTTGCCGAGCTCGTGCGACTAGCGACCGCGAAGCCGTCTCGCGACGCCGCTTTCGTGCGCGGCTCCCACTGCGACCTGGGTCACCCGAGGTCGACGAGCAAAAAAGAATGTCGAAAAAAATTTTTTTTTTTTTTTTGCGTCTGCCGGGGTGCCCCTATAATAGCAGCGATAAGCACCCAGACCGCCATGGGTCGCTCGCCCCGGCTGACGTGGTTTTTCGTTTTCCTGCGGTGGTCGTCGTCAAGCACGTCCAAACACGCCACTTTCGTGGGCGCATTCGCGCTCTTTCGCTTCGCCGGAGTGCCAGCACTCACTCTACCAAAAACGGCGAACATCCTAGTGGCGGTTCCCACTTTTGCGTCGGCGTCGCCAACCCCGCCCCGGCATACGCGGTTTGCCGTACTCGTGCGGCGGTGGCCGGCGGGCACGTCGAAAGACACCGATATCGTGCGCGAGTCGATGCTTCTTGGTCTCGCAGGAGGGCCGCCACTCACTCCTGCAAAAACGGCGAAGATCCGAGCGGCGCTTCCCACTTTTTCGTCGGCGTCGCAAACCTCGCCCCGGCAGACGCGCTTTGCCGTACTCGTGCGACGGTCGCCGGCGAGCACGTCGAAATACGCCGATATCGTGCCCGAATCGGCCCCGTTTCGCTTCGCCGGAGTGCCAGCACTCGCTCGGCCAAAGACGACGAACATCCGAGCGACGGTTCCCACTATTGCGTACGCGTCGCGAACCCCGCCCCGGCAGACGCGGTTTGCCGTACTCGTGCGGCGGTGGCCGGCGGGCACGTCGAAAGACGCCGATATCGTGCACGAATTGGCGCTCCTTGGCTTCACCGGAGTGCCAGCACTCACTCGGCCAAAAACGGCGAACATCCGAGCAGCGGTACCCACTTAGCCGTCGGCATCCCGAACTCCGCGCCGGCTGACGCGGTTGCCGAGCTCGTGCGACTAGCGACCGCGAACGCGTCTCGCGACGCCGCTTTCGTGCGCGGCTCCCATTGCGACCTGGGTTACCCGAGCTCGACCAGCAAAAAAGAAGGTCGAAAATTTTTTTTTTTTTTTCTGCGTCTGCCGGGGTGCCCCTATAATAGCAGCGATAAGCACCCAGACCGCCGTGTGTCGCTCGCCCCGGCTGACGTGGTTTTTCGTACTCCTGCAGCGGTCGCCGTCACGCACGTCCAAATACGCCACTTTCGTGGGCGCATTCGCGCTCTTTCGCGTCGCCGGAGTGCCAGCACTCACTCTGCCAAAAACGGCCAACATCCGAGCGGCGGTTCCCACTTTTGCGTCGGCGTCGTAAACCCCGCCCCGGCAGACGCGGTTTGCCCTACTCGTGCGACGGTCGCCGGCGAGCGCGTCGAAAGACGCCGATATCGTGCGCTAATTGGCGCTCCCTGGCTTCTCCGGAGTGCCGCCACTCACTCCTCCAAAAACGGCGAAGATCCGAGCGGCGTTCTCCACTTTCGCATCGGCGTCCCGAACTCCGCCCGGGCTGACGCGGTTTACCGTACTCGTGCGACGGTCGCCGGCGGGCACGTCGAAAGACGCCGATATCGTGCCGTAATCGGCCCCGTTTGGCTTCGCCCGTGTGCCAGCACTCACTCGGCCAAAAACGGCGAACATCCGAGCAGCGTTTCCCACTTTCGCATCGGCGTCCCGAAGCCCGCCCCGGCAGACGCGGTTTGCCCTACTCGAGCGACGGTCGCCGGCGATCACGTCGAAAGGCGCCGAATTCGTGCACGAATCGATGCTTCTTGGTCTCGCAGGAGGGCCGCCACTCACTCCTGCAAAAACGGCGAAGATCCGAGTTGCGCTTCCCACTTTTTCGTCGGCGTCCCGAACTACGCCCCGGCTGACGCGGTTTACCGTACTCGTGCGACGGTCGCCGGCGGGCACTTCAAAATACGCCGATTTCGTGGGCGCATTCACGCTGTTTCGCTTCCCCGGAGTGCCAACACTCACTCTGCCGAAAGCGGCGATCATCCGAGCGGCGGTTCCCACTTTTGCGTCGGCTTCGCAAACGGCGCCCCGGCAGACGCGCTCGTGCGACGTACTCGTGCGACGGTCGCCGGCGAGCACGTCGAAAGACGCCGATATCGTGCTCGAATCGACCCCGTTTCGCTTCGCCGGAGTGCTGCCAGTCACGGCGCAGAAAACGGCGAACAAGTGTTTTTTTTTTTTTTTTCCTAGAATTTGTGTTATAGAAGGCACATTTGATATCGGACGATAATTTTCAACTTTATCACGCGCACCGATTTTCGTGTAGAGGTTTGCAAGTTTATGGGAATTTCTCCACTTGGAATAATGCGATTTAGTAGTACTACGAGAACTTCATGGATGTACTCAAGGGTACGGGGCAAGTCAGTTACGTCAACACCTGCAGATTTTTTACACTTCAAACTGAAAATTGTTGGTTGTGAGTCCTCGTGTGATATTAAAGGCCGATTCGCTAACACATAGAACAAAGAAAGAAAGGAAGAAAAAACGCCCGCGCTCGCTCAAGAAACCTGGGTTCGCAACAAGTGGCAACAACAAGCAACCGAGCGAGTGCGCCAAAACCCGTGGCGGCCGAACAAACGCGAAGTCCCAACCGCGTCAGCCGGGGCGGCACGGGACAGGAAAAATCACTTCAGCCGGGGCGGCGGGGCACCGAATAAACCTCGTCACCTCGTCGCAGGATAAAAGAGGAAACAAAAAGTCTAAACAGCGTCTGCTGGAGCGAATGCGTAATAAAACAACAACAACAACAAAAAAAAAAAACACCCGCGCTCAAGAAGTCTGCAATCACCACAAAAGGCGACTGTGACCGAGCAGCGTCAGCCGGGGCCGTGCGGAAACGGAAAAACCGCGACTACCGGGGCGTCGAGGCACCGAAAAATCCACTTCAGCCGCGGCGAAAAAAAAAAACAAAAAGAAAGACGGAGGGGGGGGGGGGAACCACGTCTGCCGGGGCGAAGGAAAAAAAAAAAACGCGTCTGCCGGGGCGAGCCCGGGTGCGGCACCACCGGGAAAACTGTGGCAAACAGACATGGCGATCGAGTGAGTGGGCCGCCAGCCAGGCTCAGCCAAAAAGTGCAAAGTCCGAACTGCGTCAGCCGGGGCGGCAAAAACCACGTCAGCCGGGGCGGCGCAAAAAACCGCGTCTGCCGGGGCGGCACGAAACCGCGTCAGCCGGGGCGGCGCGAAAACTGCGTCAGCCGGGGCGAAAGAAAAAAAAAAAAAAAACGCGTCTGCCGGGGCGAGCCCGGGTGCGGCACCACCGGGAAAACTGTGGCAAACAGACATGGCGATCGAGTGAGTGGGCCGCCAGCCAGGCACAGCCGAAAAGTGCAAAGTCCGAACCGTGTCAGCCGGGGCGGCAAAAAACCGCGTCAGCCGGGGCGGCGCAAAAAACCGCGTCTGCCGGGGCGGCACGAAACCGCGTCTGCCGGGGCGGCGCGAAAACTGCGTCAGCCGGGGCGAGCCCGGGTGCGGCACCACCGGGAAAACTGTGGCAAACAGACATGGCGATCGAGTGAGTGGGCCGCCAGCCAGGCTCAGCCAAAAAGTGCCAAGTCCGAACTGCGTCAGCCGGGGCGGCAAAAAACCGCGTCAGCCGGGGCGGCGCAAAAAACCGCGTCTGCCGGGGCGGCGCGAAAACCGCGTCTGCCGGGGCGGCGCGAAAACTGCGTCAGCCGGGGCGAAAGAAAAAAAAAACGCGTCTGCCGGGGCGAGCCCGGGTGCGGCACCACCGGGAAAACTGTGGCAAACAGACATGGCGATCGAGTGAGTGGGCCGCCAGCAAGGCTCAGCCAAAAAGTGCTAAGTCCGAACTGCGTCAGCTGGGGCGGCAAAAAACCGCGTCTGCCGGGGCGGCACGAAACCGCGTCAGCCGGGGCGGCGCGAAAACCGCGTCTGCCGGGGCGGCACGAAACCGCGTCAGCCGGGGCGGCGCGAAAACTGCGTCAGCCGGGGCGAGCCCGGGTGCGGCACCACCGGGAAAACTGTGGCAAACAGACATGGCGATCGAGTGAGTGGGCCGCCAGCCAGGCACAGCCGAAAAGTGCTAAGTCCGAACTGCGTCAGCCGGGGCGGCAAAAACCGCGTCAGCCGGGGCGGCGCGAAAACCGCGTCTGCCGGGGCGGCACGAAACCGCGTCAGCCGGGGCGGCGCGAAAACTGCGTCAGCCGGGGCGAGCCCGGGTGCGGCACCACCGGGAAAACTGTGGCTAACAGACATGGCGATCGAGTGAGTGGGCCACCAGCCAGGCTCAGCCAAAAAGTGCTAAGTCCGAACTGCGTCAGCCGGGGCGGCA
>NW_027464687.1:82500-95000 GCF_043290135.1 Rhipicephalus microplus
CGCAAGGGCAGCCACGCAGCCTGGCGAGAGGCATCGTCTCGTGTAGCGTCGCCCCCGCCCCAACTGGAGTGGCCCAGTTTTTTGAACGGGACGGGAACTGCGAAGCACTTAGACCGACGGCGGACTACGACGAGAACGCCTTAAGCTTCGCCAACGTTTCGCCAACTCGTGCGGGAGACTTTTTCCGCTTCGCGGCAAGTCGTCGCGCCGTGCTCTCCGCATCAACCGCGTACGCAGCGAACCGCAAACGTCGGGCGCAGCCTCCTCACCTCCCTGCGCTTTGCGCGCGAACGTTCCCTGTTCGCGCGGCAAAGCCTGGAGGAGGCACGGCCCCGCAGCGTGTTCGAGCGCCCGGTCTACGGGACACCCTGCTTACTTCGAGGGCAACAAGCGCAACGCAAGGCTGCGATCTCGCGCACTTTGCGCACGGCTGGAGAAGCTTTGCTGGCCGGCTTTCGCTCCTCGTGTTTACCGTGCGTTAAAGTTGCGCGTCCGTGGCTCTCGCAGCTCTTGCGCGCCCGGTCGCAGAGAGGAGTACGCAACCTCGACCGCACTTTCCCTGCAGGCTTCCTTCCGACTCGAAGTCCTGCGGCGGTCTCAACGAGGTGCCACATCCTCAATGCAGTCGGTCGCCCCCGTTTCGGTTGGGCTCTGGCACGACGGTCGCCACCGTCTCGCCCTTGAGTGGCCGCTGTTGGCGCTCGCTGTGAGGTGTTCAGCGTGCTGTCCGTGTTGCCGACGCGGTCAAAACGAGTCGACGGCTCACGTTCCCTTGTGCGCCGAAGGCTCTCTTGATATGTGATCCGACCCTCAGACAGACGAAGCCAAGGGAAGACCCAAGGCCGCAATGTGCGTTCAAAGAATCAGTGCTCAGTGTGTCCTGCAATTCACACCAAGTCTCGCAGCTGGCTGCGTTCTTCATCGACCCGAGAACCGAGTGATCCACCGCTTAGAGTCGTGAAAAAGTGTTTGTTCAATTCCGTACAGTCAAAACCAAACGTTTCTGGCACTCGGCCAAACAGTGGCCAAGAAGGGCGCTTTTCAGCGCACGCTTGGACTCCAAAACTCTGCCGCGCCTTTTTCGGCTGCCGCAAATCGAGCAAACGGTGTGTTTCGGACGGCGTTTCGCTTCCGCTACTTGCGAGTGCTTTCGTGGTCCACCCCTCTATAAATACTCGGGAGGCGTCGAAGCCGGTTCTCCAAGCCGGACCCGTAGGTATCGTTGTGTGCTCGCTCTCATTGGCCCGCCTAACCAGAAAATGCCTGCGGTACACCCATTTGGATAAGAGTGCACGCAGATGCGGGCCTCGACGGCTACACATTTCCTCGGGCGGCCGCCTCCCGGCCTCCGTGGAGCGCGGGATGCACGGTCCCATCGACAAGCCTCTCCCGTTTTTACCGTGGCGTCGCGGTTCACCACGGCGGGCGGGTCGGTCTCCTCCGCATAAAAAGGGGGACCCCCGCTTTTTGTTCCACGAAATCGCACAAGCTTTTTTCGCATCCACGGTTTGCCACCGCACACCAAAATGCCGATCCGGCTGCCTACTTTAGCCAACAGGTGGAGCCAGGCGCGCCGTACTTGCGCGGCACTTCCCACGTCCACCGAAGTCGGTGCCAAGGACCACTTTCGGCGCCGGAGCCGCGTACGAGCCTACTCGAGGCGGAAGAACGAAGCCAGCAAGGGCCTGGCCGCAAGTGCGTTCAATTGTCGGGACGTCCAAGTCCCTCGTTCTTCCGTGCTTCCTCTTTCGGCAAGTCGTTGCGGCACCTTCCCAAAGCGCGCAGACCCGCTAATCGCGACGAGCGCGACGTGGCCGTGCCGCCTTTCCCTCGGCAGCAAGCAAAACGCCTGGCAACGTCGACGCTCCCCTAACCGCGATCTCGCACCGTGTTTCGTGTGGCGAATTCAAAAGCCGGCCGGCGCTGCTGCAACCATTACGGTCGGTACGCATACGCCGCGGAGGGCGGGACGGTCATCGGAGCGTGCGGTTCCTCCATCGAGTACTGCGCACCTCGGCCGTCGCATCGCCGTGCCATGACCGGCCGCGCGTCAACGCGAACCGGTGCCAGCGAGATCCCTCGCCTGCAAGAACCGACCGGCAGCCTCCGTCACCCGAGGACGCGGAAGCGCTTGCCGCGGACGGCGGGACGGTATGCACTGGTGCACAGCGGACCCGTCACATCGCCAGTTCCTTGACCGACCGCCGACGCTTGTGCCGTTCCTCTCGTACTTGGCAGTCGCCGCGCGATTGTCGGGTCTCGTTCTTGCACGCTCGAACGGTCGGGAGGGCACTCGGCTGGCGTTTCGGGAACGCGCAGCCTCGCCTTCTACCGACGTAACCACGACTCGCCGTTCGCGCTCCGCCGCTCCTGTTTACAGTACTAGGCGGTCCCGCAGCGGTCGGGTCGCGCATTTCGAGCGCTTCGAGCCACGGTGCAGTGGCGGGTCGAAAGCCGACCTATGAGTGCGTTGCGCCGTTTGTACCCGCGTCCGCCACCTGGCCGACCGTCCAAGGTCGCGGTGTTGGCGTCCGCTGGGCGCAACAATTTGTCACGGGGTGCCGCTCCACATTCAGGCAGCCCCGTGGGGAAAAGCCGACCCCGCGTCCAAACGGGGTCAGCGGCAGAAAGTGTCGGGCGCAGACGCAGCTGAGGCGCTCACCCTTCACAATCCGTTAATGATCCTTCCGCAGGTTCACCTACGGAAACCTTGTTACGACTTTTACTTCCTCTAAATGATCAAGTTTGGTCATCTTTCCAACAGACCGGCGCAACCGAAAGGCCGCGCCGGACATCGGTCCGAAGACCTCACTAAATCATTCAATCGGTAGTAGCGACGGGCGGTGTGTACAAAGGGCAGGGACGTAATCAACGCGAGCTTATGACTCGCGCTTACTGGGAATTCCTCGTTCAAGGGGAACAATTGCAAGCCCCTATCCCAATCACGAAAGAAGTTCCACGGGTTACCCAGTCTTTTCAGACAGGGATAAAGACACGCTGCTTCCTTCAGTGTAGCGCGCGTGCGGCCCCGGACATCTAAGGGCATCACAGACCTGTTATTGCTCTGTTTCGTGCGGCTAGGAGCCGCTTGTCCCTCTAAGAAGGTTGTAAGGTGCTGGGAACCCCGCACCTATTTAATAGGCTAGAGTCTCGTTCGTTATCGGAATTAACCAGACAAATCGCTCCACCAACTAAGAACGGCCATGCACCACCATCCACCGAATCAAGAAAGAGCTCTCAATCTGTCAATCCTCCCAGTGTCCGGGCCGGGTAAGTTTTCCCGTGTTGAGTCAAATTAAGCCGCAGGCTCCACTCCTGGTGGTGCCCTTCCGTCAATTCCTTTAAGTTTCAGCTTTGCAACCATACTTCCCCCGGAACCCAAATACTTTGGTTTCCCGGAAGCTGCCCGCCGAGTCATTTGAGTAACTCAGGCGGATCGCTGGTTGGCATCGTTTATGGTCAGAACTAGGGCGGTATCTGATCGCCTTCGAACCTCTGACTTTCGTTCTTGATCAATGAAAACATTCTTGGCAAATGCTTTCGCAGTAGTTCGTCTTGCGACGGTCCAAGAATTTCACCTCTAGCGCCGCAATACGAATGCCCCCGTCCGTCCCTCTTAATCATTACCTCGTATTCCAAAAACCAACAGAACAGAAACGAGGTCTTGTTCTATTATTCCATGCAAGTTTATTCAGGCGACTCGCCTGCGTTGAGCACTCTAATTTTTTCAAAGTAAAAGCACCGGCCATCTCGAGGCACACAATGAAGTGCACCAAGAAAGAACCGGCATGATGTTCAGTCCGAGCCGTCGCATCGGGTAGATGCACTACTCGTCTGGAACTGAGATCCAACTACGAGCTTTTTAACCGCAGCAGCTTTAGTATACGCTATTGGAGCTGGAATTACCGCGGCTGCTGGCACCAGACTTGCCCTCCAATTGATCCTCGTTAAAGGATTTAGAGTGTACTCATTTCAATTACGGGGCCTCAAAAGAGTCCCGTATTGTTATTTTTCGTCACTACCTCCCCGTGCCGGGAGTGGGTAATTTGCGCGCCTGCTGCCTTCCTTGGATGTGGTAGCCGTTTCTCAGGCTCCCTCTCCGGAATCGAACCCTGATTCTCCGTTACCCGTAACAACCATGGTAAGCAAGTAACCTACCATCGAAAGTTGATAAGGCAGACACTTGAAAGAAACGTCGCCGGCTCGTGGCCATGCGATCAGCACAAAGTTATCCAGAGTCACCACACAATACGGGCCGAAACCCGATCGATCTTGGTCTAATAAAAGCACCCGTTACCCAAAGGGCTCCAGGCTCACTGCATGTATTAGCTCTAGAATTGCCACAGTTATCCAAGTAGGAAGAAACGATCTAAGGAACCATAACTGATTTAATGAGCCATTCGCGGTTTCGCCTTATTTCGGCATGTACTTAGACATGCATGGCTTAATCTTTGAGACAAGCATATGATTACTGGCAGGATCAACCAGGTAATCGTTCGACTGCGCGTCCGTCCTCGCCCTCGGCGGGCCGGACGCAGTCTGTGTGCGGCGGAGGCCACCTTCAGGCGCCCCAACACGCTTATTTTGCACTCCGAGATGACGGCGTTCGAGCTCGCTACGGCACAACCTTCCCGAAAGACGAGTGGGAGCCGTGCGGCAAGAAGCACGTTCATGCTCGCTCTTTTTCGTTGCATCGACTCGGTCGCGCCGTGCGGGTTGCCCAAGCCCGCTGCACTGTCGGTGGACCGGCCGGAACTAGCAACGGAGCCGAGACTGCAAAGCCGCCAGACGACGGGTCACGCCCGCGTCTTCGGCGCTTTCGCATCTGAATCGCCCGAGGACGACACGGAACACACCTCGATATCGTGGTAAAACGGCACCGTCCGACAACCAGCCCCTAACGCATCAAGCGGATGAGGCTGCAGACGACTGCCGTGGATTCCCCTGGAGCAGACCCGAGGACACGCTTGACGAGGCCGAAGCCCGCCGCATATCAGACACCCGGTCGCTTTCGCGTACGCCGCTCACGAGAACCCCCACATAATAGCAGCGATAAGTACCCAGACCTCCTTGGGCCCTAATACGAGCGTACTCGAGAAAATTTCACCGCGGGTGTGCCCCGAAACGTGTGGCATGTTGAGCGTGCCACAAGTCTACGTCGCTCTCAAACCCGCCGAGGTCGTAGAATTTGCGACCCTACTCACGAAATTCCCACCGAGGATACGGCCGCAAACGTACCGCACCTTGGGTAGGCCACGAGTTTGTGCAACACTACGCTGACGGCACAGCACCGAGGTCGTGCGCGCACGCACGGGAAAATTCCGCCGCGGTTTCTGCCGAAAACGTGAGGCACCACGACTCTCCGCAAGTTCGCGTCGACTGCGAAAGACCGAAGTCGTGAACGACGTGTCCGCTACTCGCCGCCGACACGCTGGACACCAAACGTACAACGACTCGACGGCGTCGTAGAGGCCCACGACGCGGTTTTCCTTAACGACGTCTCGGCGTGGCACCGACAGGTTAGAACGGCCGACCAACGTTCCCTGTCCGCCGTTCGGCTCAGTCGAAGGGCTCGGCGACTTCGGCAACGCTGCGAAGCCGCACGGTGACGCACGCCATGTCCCCATTTTTTTTTTTCTTTCTGCGTCTGCCGGGGTGCCCCTATAATAGCAGCGATAAGCACCCAGACCGCCGTGGGTCGCTCGCCCCGGCTGACGTGGTTTTTCGTACTCCTGCGGCGGTCGCCGTCAAGCACGTCCAAATACGCTACTTTCGTGGGCGCATTCACGCTCTTTCGCTTCGCCGGAGTGCCAGCACTCACTCTGCCAAAAACGGCGAACATCCGAGCGGCGGTTCCCACTTTTGCGTCGGCGTCGCAAACCCCGCCCCGGCAGACGAGGTTTGCCGTACTCGTGCGACGGTGGCCGGCGGGCACGTCGAAAGACGCCGATATCGTGCGCGAATTGGCGCACCTTGGCTTCACCGGAGTGCCGCCACTGACTCCTCCAAAAACGGCGAAGATCCGAGCGGCGCTTCCCACTTTCGCATCGGCGTCCCGAACTCCGCCCCGGCTGACGCGGTTTACCGTACTCGTGCGACGGTCGCCGGCGAGCACGTGGAAAGACGCCGATATCGTGCCCGAATCGGCTCCGTTCGGCTTCGCCGGAGTGCCAGCACTGGCTCGGCGAAAGACGACGAACATCCGAGCGACGGTTCTCACTATTGCGTACGCGTCGCAAACCCCGCCCCGGCAGACGCACTTTGCCGTACTCGTGCGACGGTCGCCGGCGAGCACGTAGAAAGACGCCGATATCGTGCCGGAATCGGCCCCGTTTGGCTTCGCCGGAGTGCCAGCACTCACTCGGCCACAAACGGCGAACATCCGAGCGGCGGTTCCCACTTAGCCGTCGGCGTCCCGAACTCCGCCCCGGCAGACGCGGTTGCCGAGCTCGTGCGACTAGCGACCGCGAAGCCGTCTCGCGACGCCGCTTTCGTGCGCGGCTCCCACTGCGACCTGGGTCACCCGAGGTCGACGAGCAAAAAAGAATGTCGAAAAAAATTTTTTTTTTTTTGCGTCTGCCGGGGTGCCCCTATAATAGCAGCGATAAGCACCCAGACCGCCATGGGTCGCTCGCCCCGGCTGACGTGGTTTTTCGTTTTCCTGCGGTGGTCGTCGTCAAGCACGTCCAAACACGCCACTTTCGTGGGCGCATTCGCGCTCTTTCGCTTCGCCGGAGTGCCAGCACTCACTCTGCCAAAAACGGCGAACATCCGAGCGGCGGTTCCCACTTTTGCGTCGGCGTCGCAAACCCCGCCCCGGCAGACGAGGTTTGCCGTACTCGTGCGACGGTGGCCGGCGGGCACGTCGAAAGACGCCGATATCGTGCGCGAATTGGCGCACCTTGGCTTCACCGGAGTGCCGCCACTGACTCCTCCAAAAACGGCGAAGATCCGAGCGGCGCTTCCCACTTTCGCATCGGCGTCCCGAACTCCGCCCCGGCTGACGCGGTTTACCGTACTCGTGCGACGGTCGCCGGCGAGCACGTGGAAAGACGCCGATATCGTGCCCGAATCGGCTCCGTTCGGCTTCGCCGGATTGCCAGCACTGGCTCGGCGAAAGACGACGAACATCCGAGCGACGGTTCTCACTATTGCGTACGCGTCGCAAACCCCGCCCCGGCAGACGCACTTTGCCGTACTCGTGCGACGGTCGCCGGCGAGCACGTAGAAAGACGCCGATATCGTGCCGGAATCGGCCCCGTTTGGCTTCGCCGGAGTGCCAGCACTCACTCGGCCACAAACGGCGAACATCCGAGCGGCGGTTCCCACTTAGCCGTCGGCGTCCCGAACTCCGCCCCGGCAGACGCGGTTGCCGAGCTCGTGCGACTAGCGACCGCGAAGCCGTCTCGCGACGCCGCTTTCGTGCGCGGCTCCCACTGCGACCTGGGTCACCCGAGGTCGACGAGCAAAAAAGAATGTCGAAAAAAATTTTTTTTTTTTTTTTGCGTCTGCCGGGGTGCCCCTATAATAGCAGCGATAAGCACCCAGACCGCCATGGGTCGCTCGCCCCGGCTGACGTGGTTTTTCGTTTTCCTGCGGTGGTCGTCGTCAAGCACGTCCAAACACGCCACTTTCGTGGGCGCATTCGCGCTCTTTCGCTTCGCCGGAGTGCCAGCACTCACTCTGCCAAAAACGGCGAACATCCTAGTGGCGGTTCCCACTTTTGCGTCGGCGTCGCCAACCCCGCCCCGGCATACGCGGTTTGCCGTACTCGTGCGGCGGTGGCCGGCGGGCACGTCGAAAGACACCGATATCGTGCGCGAGTCGATGCTTCTTGGTCTCGCAGGAGGGCCGCCACTCACTCCTGCAAAAACGGCGAAGATCCGAGCGGCGCTTCCCACTTTTTCGTCGGCGTCGCAAACCTCGCCCCGGCAGACGCGCTTTGCCGTACTCGTGCGACGGTCGCCGGCGAGCACGTCGAAATACGCCGATATCGTGCCCGAATCGGCCCCGTTTCGCTTCGCCGGAGTGCCAGCACTCGCTCGGCCAAAGACGACGAACATCCGAGCGACGGTTCCCACTATTGCGTACGCGTCGCGAACCCCGCCCCGGCAGACGCGGTTTGCCGTACTCGTGCGGCGGTGGCCGGCGGGCACGTCGAAAGACGCCGATATCGTGCACGAATTGGCGCTCCTTGGCTTCACCGGAGTGCCAGCACTCACTCGGCCAAAAACGGCGAACATCCGAGCAACGGTACCCACTTAGCCGTCGGCATCCCGAACTCCGCGCCGGCTGACGCGGTTGCCGAGCTCGTGCGACTAGCGACCGCGAACGCGTCTCGCGACGCCGCTTTCGTGCGCGGCTCCCATTGCGACCTGGGTTACCCGAGCTCGACCAGCAAAAAAGAAGGTCGAAAATTTTTTTTTTTTTTCTGCGTCTGCCGGGGTGCCCCTATAATAGCAGCGATAAGCACCCAGACCGCCGTGTGTCGCTCGCCCCGGCTGACGTGGTTTTTCGTACTCCTGCAGCGGTCGCCGTCACGCACGTCCAAATACGCCACTTTCGTGGGCGCATTCGCGCTCTTTCGCGTCGCCGGAGTGCCAGCACTCACTCTGCCAAAAACGGCCAACATCCGAGCGGCGGTTCCCACTTTTGCGTCGGCGTCGTAAACCCCGCCCCGGCAGACGCGGTTTGCCCTACTCGTGCGACGGTCGCCGGCGAGCGCGTCGAAAGACGCCGATATCGTGCGCTAATTGGCGCTCCCTGGCTTCTCCGGAGTGCCGCCACTCACTCCTCCAAAAACGGCGAAGATCCGAGCGGCGTTCTCCACTTTCGCATCGGCGTCCCGAACTCCGCCCGGGCTGACGCGGTTTACCGTACTCGTGCGACGGTCGCCGGCGGGCACGTCGAAAGACGCCGATATCGTGCCGTAATCGGCCCCGTTTGGCTTCGCCCGTGTGCCAGCACTCACTCGGCCAAAAACGGCGAACATCCGAGCAGCGTTTCCCACTTTCGCATCGGCGTCCCGAAGCCCGCCCCGGCAGACGCGGTTTGCCCTACTCGAGCGACGGTCGCCGGCGATCACGTCGAAAGGCGCCGAATTCGTGCACGAATCGATGCTTCTTGGTCTCGCAGGAGGGCCGCCACTCACTCCTGCAAAAACGGCGAAGATCCGAGTTGCGCTTCCCACTTTTTCGTCGGCGTCCCGAACTACGCCCCGGCTGACGCGGTTTACCGTACTCGTGCGACGGTCGCCGGCGGGCACTTCAAAATACGCCGATTTCGTGGGCGCATTCACGCTGTTTCGCTTCCCCGGAGTGCCAACACTCACTCTGCCGAAAGCGGCGATCATCCGAGCGGCGGTTCCCACTTTTGCGTCGGCTTCGCAAACGGCGCCCCGGCAGACGCGCTCGTGCGACGTACTCGTGCGACGGTCGCCGGCGAGCACGTCGAAAGACGCCGATATCGTGCTCGAATCGACCCCGTTTCGCTTCGCCGGAGTGCTGCCAGTCACGGCGCAGAAAACGGCGAACAAGTGTTTTTTTTTTTTTTTTCCTAGAATTTGTGTTATAGAAGGCACATTTGATATCGGACGATAATTTTCAACTTTATCACGCGCACCGATTTTCGTGTAGAGGTTTGCAAGTTTATGGGAATTTCTCCACTTGGAATAATGCGATTTAGTAGTACTACGAGAACTTCATGGATGTACTCAAGGGTACGGGGCAAGTCAGTTACGTCAACACCTGCAGATTTTTTACACTTCAAACTGAAAATTGTTGGTTGTGAGTCCTCGTGTGATATTAAAGGCCGATTCGCTAACACATAGAACAAAGAAAGAAAGGAAGAAAAAACGCCCGCGCTCGCTCAAGAAACCTGGGTTCGCAACAAGTGGCAACAACAAGCAACCGAGCGAGTGCGCCAAAACCCGTGGCGGCCGAACAAACGCGAAGTCCCAACCGCGTCAGCCGGGGCGGCACGGGACAGGAAAAATCACTTCAGCCGGGGCGGCGGGGCACCGAATAAACCTCGTCACCTCGTCGCAGGATAAAAGAGGAAACAAAAAGTCTAAACAGCGTCTGCTGGAGCGAATGCGTAATAAAACAACAACAACAACAAAAAAAAAAAACACCCGCGCTCAAGAAGTCTGCAATCACCACAAAAGGCGACTGTGACCGAGCAGCGTCAGCCGGGGCCGTGCGGAAACGGAAAAACCGCGACTACCGGGGCGTCGAGGCACCGAAAAATCCACTTCAGCCGCGGCGAAAAAAAAAAACAAAAAGAAAGACGGAGGGGGGGGGGGGAACCACGTCTGCCGGGGCGAAGGAAAAAAAAAAAACGCGTCTGCCGGGGCGAGCCCGGGTGCGGCACCACCGGGAAAACTGTGGCAAACAGACATGGCGATCGAGTGAGTGGGCCGCCAGCCAGGCTCAGCCAAAAAGTGCAAAGTCCGAACTGCGTCAGCCGGGGCGGCAAAAACCACGTCAGCCGGGGCGGCGCAAAAAACCGCGTCTGCCGGGGCGGCACGAAACCGCGTCAGCCGGGGCGGCGCGAAAACTGCGTCAGCCGGGGCGAAAGAAAAAAAAAAAAAAACGCGTCTGCCGGGGCGAGCCCGGGTGCGGCACCACCGGGAAAACTGTGGCAAACAGACATGGCGATCGAGTGAGTGGGCCGCCAGCCAGGCACAGCCGAAAAGTGCAAAGTCCGAACCGTGTCAGCCGGGGCGGCAAAAAACCGCGTCAGCCGGGGCGGCGCAAAAAACCGCGTCTGCCGGGGCGGCACGAAACCGCGTCTGCCGGGGCGGCGCGAAAACTGCGTCAGCCGGGGCGAGCCCGGGTGCGGCACCACCGGGAAAACTGTGGCAAACAGACATGGCGATCGAGTGAGTGGGCCGCCAGCCAGGCTCAGCCAAAAAGTGCCAAGTCCGAACTGCGTCAGCCGGGGCGGCAAAAAACCGCGTCAGCCGGGGCGGCGCAAAAAACCGCGTCTGCCGGGGCGGCGCGAAAACCGCGTCTGCCGGGGCGGCGCGAAAACTGCGTCAGCCGGGGCGAAAGAAAAAAAAAAACGCGTCTGCCGGGGCGAGCCCGGGTGCGGCACCACCGGGAAAACTGTGGCAAACAGACATGGCGATCGAGTGAGTGGGCCGCCAGCAAGGCTCAGCCAAAAAGTGCTAAGTCCGAACTGCGTCAGCTGGGGCGGCAAAAAACCGCGTCTGCCGGGGCGGCACGAAACCGCGTCAGCCGGGGCGGCGCGAAAACCGCGTCTGCCGGGGCGGCACGAAACCGCGTCAGCCGGGGCGGCGCGAAAACTGCGTCAGCCGGGGCGAGCCCGGGTGCGGCACCACCGGGAAAACTGTGGCAAACAGACATGGCGATCGAGTGAGTGGGCCGCCAGCCAGGCACAGCCGAAAAGTGCTAAGTCCGAACTGCGTCAGCCGGGGCGGCAAAAACCGCGTCAGCCGGGGCGGCGCGAAAACCGCGTCTGCCGGGGCGGCACGAAACCGCGTCAGCCGGGGCGGCGCGAAAACTGCGTCAGCCGGGGCGAGCCCGGGTGCGGCACCACCGGGAAAACTGTGGCTAACAGACATGGCGATCGAGTGAGTGGGCCACCAGCCAGGCTCAGCCAAAAAGTGCTAAGTCCGAACTGCGTCAGCCGGGGCGGCAAAAACCGCGTCAGCCGGGGCGGCGCAAAAAACCGCGTCTGCCGGGGCGGCACGAAACCGCGTCAGCCGGGGCGGCGCGAAAACTGCGTCAGCCGGGGCGAAAGAAAAAAAAAAAACGCGTCTGCCGGGGCGAGCCCGGGTGCGGCACCACCGGGAAAACTGTGGCAAACAGACATGGCGATCGAGTGAGTGGGCCGCCAGCCAGGCACAGCCGAAAAGTGCCAAGTCCGAACTGCGTCAGCCGGGGCGGCAAAAAACCGCGTCAGCCGGGGCGGCGCAAAAAACCGCGTCTGCCGGGGCGGCACGAAACCGCGTCAGCCGGGGCGGCGCGAAAACTGCGTCAGCCGGGGCGAGCCCGGGTGCGGCACCACCGGGAAAACTGTGGCAAACAGACATGGCGATCGAGTGAGTGGGCCGCCAGCCAGGCTCAGCCAAAAAGTGCCAAGTCCGAACTGCGTCAGCCGGGGCGGCGCAAAAAACCGCGTCTGCCGGGGCGGCGCGAAAACCGCGTCTGCCGGGGCGGCGCGAAAACTGCGTCAGCCGGGGCGAAAGAAAAAAAAAACGCGTCTGCCGGGGCGGCAAAAAACCGCGTCTGCCGGGGCGGCACGAAACCGCGTCAGCCGGGGCGGCGCGAAAACCGCGTCTGCCGGGGCGGCACGAAACCGCGTCAGCCGGGGCGAGCCCGGGTGCGGCACCACCGGGAAAACTGTGGCAAACAGACATGGCGATCGAGTGAGTGGGCCGCCAGCCAGGCACAGCCGAAAAGTGCTAAGTCCGAACTGCGTCAGCCGGGGCGGCAAAAACCGCGTCAGCCGGGGCGGCGCAAAAACCGCGTCTG
>NW_027464687.1:102500-115000 GCF_043290135.1 Rhipicephalus microplus
TATCGTTGTGTGCTCGCTCTCATTGGCCCGCCTAACCAGAAAATGCCTGCGGTACACCCATTTGGATAAGAGTGCACGCAGATGCGGGCCTCGACGGCTACACATTTCCTCGGGCGGCCGCCTCCCGGCCTCCGTGGAGCGCGGGATGCACGGTCCCATCGACAAGCCTCTCCCGTTTTTACCGTGGCGTCGCGGTTCACCACGGCGGGCGGGTCGGTCTCCTCCGCATAAAAAGGGGGACCCCCGCTTTTTGTTCCACGAAATCGCACAAGCTTTTTTCGCATCCACGGTTTGCCACCGCACACCAAAATGCCGATCCGGCTGCCTACTTTAGCCAACAGGTGGAGCCAGGCGCGCCGTACTTGCGCGGCACTTCCCACGTCCACCGAAGTCGGTGCCAAGGACCACTTTCGGCGCCGGAGCCGCGTACGAGCCTACTCGAGGCGGAAGAACGAAGCCAGCAAGGGCCTGGCCGCAAGTGCGTTCAATTGTCGGGACGTCCAAGTCCCTCGTTCTTCCGTGCTTCCTCTTTCGGCAAGTCGTTGCGGCACCTTCCCAAAGCGCGCAGACCCGCTAATCGCGACGAGCGCGACGTGGCCGTGCCGCCTTTCCCTCGGCAGCAAGCAAAACGCCTGGCAACGTCGACGCTCCCCTAACCGCGATCTCGCACCGTGTTTCGTGTGGCGAATTCAAAAGCCGGCCGGCGCTGCTGCAACCATTACGGTCGGTACGCATACGCCGCGGAGGGCGGGACGGTCATCGGAGCGTGCGGTTCCTCCATCGAGTACTGCGCACCTCGGCCGTCGCATCGCCGTGCCATGACCGGCCGCGCGTCAACGCGAACCGGTGCCAGCGAGATCCCTCGCCTGCAAGAACCGACCGGCAGCCTCCGTCACCCGAGGACGCGGAAGCGCTTGCCGCGGACGGCGGGACGGTATGCACTGGTGCACAGCGGACCCGTCACATCGCCAGTTCCTTGACCGACCGCCGACGCTTGTGCCGTTCCTCTCGTACTTGGCAGTCGCCGCGCGATTGTCGGGTCTCGTTCTTGCACGCTCGAACGGTCGGGAGGGCACTCGGCTGGCGTTTCGGGAACGCGCAGCCTCGCCTTCTACCGACGTAACCACGACTCGCCGTTCGCGCTCCGCCGCTCCTGTTTACAGTACTAGGCGGTCCCGCAGCGGTCGGGTCGCGCATTTCGAGCGCTTCGAGCCACGGTGCAGTGGCGGGTCGAAAGCCGACCTATGAGTGCGTTGCGCCGTTTGTACCCGCGTCCGCCACCTGGCCGACCGTCCAAGGTCGCGGTGTTGGCGTCCGCTGGGCGCAACAATTTGTCACGGGGTGCCGCTCCACATTCAGGCAGCCCCGTGGGGAAAAGCCGACCCCGCGTCCAAACGGGGTCAGCGGCAGAAAGTGTCGGGCGCAGACGCAGCTGAGGCGCTCACCCTTCACAATCCGTTAATGATCCTTCCGCAGGTTCACCTACGGAAACCTTGTTACGACTTTTACTTCCTCTAAATGATCAAGTTTGGTCATCTTTCCAACAGACCGGCGCAACCGAAAGGCCGCGCCGGACATCGGTCCGAAGACCTCACTAAATCATTCAATCGGTAGTAGCGACGGGCGGTGTGTACAAAGGGCAGGGACGTAATCAACGCGAGCTTATGACTCGCGCTTACTGGGAATTCCTCGTTCAAGGGGAACAATTGCAAGCCCCTATCCCAATCACGAAAGAAGTTCCACGGGTTACCCAGTCTTTTCAGACAGGGATAAAGACACGCTGCTTCCTTCAGTGTAGCGCGCGTGCGGCCCCGGACATCTAAGGGCATCACAGACCTGTTATTGCTCTGTTTCGTGCGGCTAGGAGCCGCTTGTCCCTCTAAGAAGGTTGTAAGGTGCTGGGAACCCCGCACCTATTTAATAGGCTAGAGTCTCGTTCGTTATCGGAATTAACCAGACAAATCGCTCCACCAACTAAGAACGGCCATGCACCACCATCCACCGAATCAAGAAAGAGCTCTCAATCTGTCAATCCTCCCAGTGTCCGGGCCGGGTAAGTTTTCCCGTGTTGAGTCAAATTAAGCCGCAGGCTCCACTCCTGGTGGTGCCCTTCCGTCAATTCCTTTAAGTTTCAGCTTTGCAACCATACTTCCCCCGGAACCCAAATACTTTGGTTTCCCGGAAGCTGCCCGCCGAGTCATTTGAGTAACTCAGGCGGATCGCTGGTTGGCATCGTTTATGGTCAGAACTAGGGCGGTATCTGATCGCCTTCGAACCTCTGACTTTCGTTCTTGATCAATGAAAACATTCTTGGCAAATGCTTTCGCAGTAGTTCGTCTTGCGACGGTCCAAGAATTTCACCTCTAGCGCCGCAATACGAATGCCCCCGTCCGTCCCTCTTAATCATTACCTCGTATTCCAAAAACCAACAGAACAGAAACGAGGTCTTGTTCTATTATTCCATGCAAGTTTATTCAGGCGACTCGCCTGCGTTGAGCACTCTAATTTTTTCAAAGTAAAAGCACCGGCCATCTCGAGGCACACAATGAAGTGCACCAAGAAAGAACCGGCATGATGTTCAGTCCGAGCCGTCGCATCGGGTAGATGCACTACTCGTCTGGAACTGAGATCCAACTACGAGCTTTTTAACCGCAGCAGCTTTAGTATACGCTATTGGAGCTGGAATTACCGCGGCTGCTGGCACCAGACTTGCCCTCCAATTGATCCTCGTTAAAGGATTTAGAGTGTACTCATTTCAATTACGGGGCCTCAAAAGAGTCCCGTATTGTTATTTTTCGTCACTACCTCCCCGTGCCGGGAGTGGGTAATTTGCGCGCCTGCTGCCTTCCTTGGATGTGGTAGCCGTTTCTCAGGCTCCCTCTCCGGAATCGAACCCTGATTCTCCGTTACCCGTAACAACCATGGTAAGCAAGTAACCTACCATCGAAAGTTGATAAGGCAGACACTTGAAAGAAACGTCGCCGGCTCGTGGCCATGCGATCAGCACAAAGTTATCCAGAGTCACCACACAATACGGGCCGAAACCCGATCGATCTTGGTCTAATAAAAGCACCCGTTACCCAAAGGGCTCCAGGCTCACTGCATGTATTAGCTCTAGAATTGCCACAGTTATCCAAGTAGGAAGAAACGATCTAAGGAACCATAACTGATTTAATGAGCCATTCGCGGTTTCGCCTTATTTCGGCATGTACTTAGACATGCATGGCTTAATCTTTGAGACAAGCATATGATTACTGGCAGGATCAACCAGGTAATCGTTCGACTGCGCGTCCGTCCTCGCCCTCGGCGGGCCGGACGCAGTCTGTGTGCGGCGGAGGCCACCTTCAGGCGCCCCAACACGCTTATTTTGCACTCCGAGATGACGGCGTTCGAGCTCGCTACGGCACAACCTTCCCGAAAGACGAGTGGGAGCCGTGCGGCAAGAAGCACGTTCATGCTCGCTCTTTTTCGTTGCATCGACTCGGTCGCGCCGTGCGGGTTGCCCAAGCCCGCTGCACTGTCGGTGGACCGGCCGGAACTAGCAACGGAGCCGAGACTGCAAAGCCGCCAGACGACGGGTCACGCCCGCGTCTTCGGCGCTTTCGCATCTGAATCGCCCGAGGACGACACGGAACACACCTCGATATCGTGGTAAAACGGCACCGTCCGACAACCAGCCCCTAACGCATCAAGCGGATGAGGCTGCAGACGACTGCCGTGGATTCCCCTGGAGCAGACCCGAGGACACGCTTGACGAGGCCGAAGCCCGCCGCATATCAGACACCCGGTCGCTTTCGCGTACGCCGCTCACGAGAACCCCCACATAATAGCAGCGATAAGTACCCAGACCTCCTTGGGCCCTAATACGAGCGTACTCGAGAAAATTTCACCGCGGGTGTGCCCCGAAACGTGTGGCATGTTGAGCGTGCCACAAGTCTACGTCGCTCTCAAACCCGCCGAGGTCGTAGAATTTGCGACCCTACTCACGAAATTCCCACCGAGGATACGGCCGCAAACGTACCGCACCTTGGGTAGGCCACGAGTTTGTGCAACACTACGCTGACGGCACAGCACCGAGGTCGTGCGCGCACGCACGGGAAAATTCCGCCGCGGTTTCTGCCGAAAACGTGAGGCACCACGACTCTCCGCAAGTTCGCGTCGACTGCGAAAGACCGAAGTCGTGAACGACGTGTCCGCTACTCGCCGCCGACACGCTGGACACCAAACGTACAACGACTCGACGGCGTCGTAGAGGCCCACGACGCGGTTTTCCTTAACGACGTCTCGGCGTGGCACCGACAGGTTAGAACGGCCGACCAACGTTCCCTGTCCGCCGTTCGGCTCAGTCGAAGGGCTCGGCGACTTCGGCAACGCTGCGAAGCCGCACGGTGACGCACGCCATGTCCCCATTTTTTTTTTTCTTTCTGCGTCTGCCGGGGTGCCCCTATAATAGCAGCGATAAGCACCCAGACCGCCGTGGGTCGCTCGCCCCGGCTGACGTGGTTTTTCGTACTCCTGCGGCGGTCGCCGTCAAGCACGTCCAAATACGCTACTTTCGTGGGCGCATTCACGCTCTTTCGCTTCGCCGGAGTGCCAGCACTCACTCTGCCAAAAACGGCGAACATCCGAGCGGCGGTTCCCACTTTTGCGTCGGCGTCGCAAACCCCGCCCCGGCAGACGAGGTTTGCCGTACTCGTGCGACGGTGGCCGGCGGGCACGTCGAAAGACGCCGATATCGTGCGCGAATTGGCGCACCTTGGCTTCACCGGAGTGCCGCCACTGACTCCTCCAAAAACGGCGAAGATCCGAGCGGCGCTTCCCACTTTCGCATCGGCGTCCCGAACTCCGCCCCGGCTGACGCGGTTTACCGTACTCGTGCGACGGTCGCCGGCGAGCACGTGGAAAGACGCCGATATCGTGCCCGAATCGGCTCCGTTCGGCTTCGCCGGAGTGCCAGCACTGGCTCGGCGAAAGACGACGAACATCCGAGCGACGGTTCTCACTATTGCGTACGCGTCGCAAACCCCGCCCCGGCAGACGCACTTTGCCGTACTCGTGCGACGGTCGCCGGCGAGCACGTAGAAAGACGCCGATATCGTGCCGGAATCGGCCCCGTTTGGCTTCGCCGGAGTGCCAGCACTCACTCGGCCACAAACGGCGAACATCCGAGCGGCGGTTCCCACTTAGCCGTCGGCGTCCCGAACTCCGCCCCGGCAGACGCGGTTGCCGAGCTCGTGCGACTAGCGACCGCGAAGCCGTCTCGCGACGCCGCTTTCGTGCGCGGCTCCCACTGCGACCTGGGTCACCCGAGGTCGACGAGCAAAAAAGAATGTCGAAAAAAATTTTTTTTTTTTTTGCGTCTGCCGGGGTGCCCCTATAATAGCAGCGATAAGCACCCAGACCGCCATGGGTCGCTCGCCCCGGCTGACGTGGTTTTTCGTTTTCCTGCGGTGGTCGTCGTCAAGCACGTCCAAACACGCCACTTTCGTGGGCGCATTCGCGCTCTTTCGCTTCGCCGGAGTGCCAGCACTCACTCTGCCAAAAACGGCGAACATCCGAGCGGCGGTTCCCACTTTTGCGTCGGCGTCGCAAACCCCGCCCCGGCAGACGAGGTTTGCCGTACTCGTGCGACGGTGGCCGGCGGGCACGTCGAAAGACGCCGATATCGTGCGCGAATTGGCGCACCTTGGCTTCACCGGAGTGCCGCCACTGACTCCTCCAAAAACGGCGAAGATCCGAGCGGCGCTTCCCACTTTCGCATCGGCGTCCCGAACTCCGCCCCGGCTGACGCGGTTTACCGTACTCGTGCGACGGTCGCCGGCGAGCACGTGGAAAGACGCCGATATCGTGCCCGAATCGGCTCCGTTCGGCTTCGCCGGATTGCCAGCACTGGCTCGGCGAAAGACGACGAACATCCGAGCGACGGTTCTCACTATTGCGTACGCGTCGCAAACCCCGCCCCGGCAGACGCACTTTGCCGTACTCGTGCGACGGTCGCCGGCGAGCACGTAGAAAGACGCCGATATCGTGCCGGAATCGGCCCCGTTTGGCTTCGCCGGAGTGCCAGCACTCACTCGGCCACAAACGGCGAACATCCGAGCGGCGCTTCCCACTTAGCCGTCGGCGTCCCGAACTCCGCCCCGGCAGACGCGGTTGCCGAGCTCGTGCGACTAGCGACCGCGAAGCCGTCTCGCGACGCCGCTTTCGTGCGCGGCTCCCACTGCGACCTGGGTCACCCGAGGTCGACGAGCAAAAAAGAATGTCGAAAAAAATTTTTTTTTTTTTTTTTGCGTCTGCCGGGGTGCCCCTATAATAGCAGCGATAAGCACCCAGACCGCCATGGGTCGCTCGCCCCGGCTGACGTGGTTTTTCGTTTTCCTGCGGTGGTCGTCGTCAAGCACGTCCAAACACGCCACTTTCGTGGGCGCATTCGCGCTCTTTCGCTTCGCCGGAGTGCCAGCACTCACTCTGCCAAAAACGGCGAACATCCTAGTGGCGGTTCCCACTTTTGCGTCGGCGTCGCCAACCCCGCCCCGGCATACGCGGTTTGCCGTACTCGTGCGGCGGTGGCCGGCGGGCACGTCGAAAGACACCGATATCGTGCGCGAGTCGATGCTTCTTGGTCTCGCAGGAGGGCCGCCACTCACTCCTGCAAAAACGGCGAAGATCCGAGCGGCGCTTCCCACTTTTTCGTCGGCGTCGCAAACCTCGCCCCGGCAGACGCGCTTTGCCGTACTCGTGCGACGGTCGCCGGCGAGCACGTCGAAATACGCCGATATCGTGCCCGAATCGGCCCCGTTTCGCTTCGCCGGAGTGCCAGCACTCGCTCGGCCAAAGACGACGAACATCCGAGCGACGGTTCCCACTATTGCGTACGCGTCGCGAACCCCGCCCCGGCAGACGCGGTTTGCCGTACTCGTGCGGCGGTGGCCGGCGGGCACGTCGAAAGACGCCGATATCGTGCACGAATTGGCGCTCCTTGGCTTCACCGGAGTGCCAGCACTCACTCGGCCAAAAACGGCGAACATCCGAGCAGCGGTACCCACTTAGCCGTCGGCATCCCGAACTCCGCGCCGGCTGACGCGGTTGCCGAGCTCGTGCGACTAGCGACCGCGAACGCGTCTCGCGACGCCGCTTTCGTGCGCGGCTCCCATTGCGACCTGGGTTACCCGAGCTCGACCAGCAAAAAAGAAGGTCGAAAATTTTTTTTTTTTTTTCTGCGTCTGCCGGGGTGCCCCTATAATAGCAGCGATAAGCACCCAGACCGCCGTGTGTCGCTCGCCCCGGCTGACGTGGTTTTTCGTACTCCTGCAGCGGTCGCCGTCACGCACGTCCAAATACGCCACTTTCGTGGGCGCATTCGCGCTCTTTCGCGTCGCCGGAGTGCCAGCACTCACTCTGCCAAAAACGGCCAACATCCGAGCGGCGGTTCCCACTTTTGCGTCGGCGTCGTAAACCCCGCCCCGGCAGACGCGGTTTGCCCTACTCGTGCGACGGTCGCCGGCGAGCGCGTCGAAAGACGCCGATATCGTGCGCTAATTGGCGCTCCCTGGCTTCTCCGGAGTGCCGCCACTCACTCCTCCAAAAACGGCGAAGATCCGAGCGGCGTTCTCCACTTTCGCATCGGCGTCCCGAACTCCGCCCGGGCTGACGCGGTTTACCGTACTCGTGCGACGGTCGCCGGCGGGCACGTCGAAAGACGCCGATATCGTGCCGTAATCGGCCCCGTTTGGCTTCGCCCGTGTGCCAGCACTCACTCGGCCAAAAACGGCGAACATCCGAGCAGCGTTTCCCACTTTCGCATCGGCGTCCCGAAGCCCGCCCCGGCAGACGCGGTTTGCCCTACTCGAGCGACGGTCGCCGGCGATCACGTCGAAAGGCGCCGAATTCGTGCACGAATCGATGCTTCTTGGTCTCGCAGGAGGGCCGCCACTCACTCCTGCAAAAACGGCGAAGATCCGAGTTGCGCTTCCCACTTTTTCGTCGGCGTCCCGAACTACGCCCCGGCTGACGCGGTTTACCGTACTCGTGCGACGGTCGCCGGCGGGCACTTCAAAATACGCCGATTTCGTGGGCGCATTCACGCTGTTTCGCTTCCCCGGAGTGCCAACACTCACTCTGCCGAAAGCGGCGATCATCCGAGCGGCGGTTCCCACTTTTGCGTCGGCTTCGCAAACGGCGCCCCGGCAGACGCGCTCGTGCGACGTACTCGTGCGACGGTCGCCGGCGAGCACGTCGAAAGACGCCGATATCGTGCTCGAATCGACCCCGTTTCGCTTCGCCGGAGTGCTGCCAGTCACGGCGCAGAAAACGGCGAACAAGTGTTTTTTTTTTTTTTTTTCCTAGAATTTGTGTTATAGAAGGCACATTTGATATCGGACGATAATTTTCAACTTTATCACGCGCACCGATTTTCGTGTAGAGGTTTGCAAGTTTATGGGAATTTCTCCACTTGGAATAATGCGATTTAGTAGTACTACGAGAACTTCATGGATGTACTCAAGGGTACGGGGCAAGTCAGTTACGTCAACACCTGCAGATTTTTTACACTTCAAACTGAAAATTGTTGGTTGTGAGTCCTCGTGTGATATTAAAGGCCGATTCGCTAACACATAGAACAAAGAAAGAAAGGAAGAAAAAACGCCCGCGCTCGCTCAAGAAACCTGGGTTCGCAACAAGTGGCAACAACAAGCAACCGAGCGAGTGCGCCAAAACCCGTGGCGGCCGAACAAACGCGAAGTCCCAACCGCGTCAGCCGGGGCGGCACGGGACAGGAAAAATCACTTCAGCCGGGGCGGCGGGGCACCGAATAAACCTCGTCACCTCGTCGCAGGATAAAAGAGGAAACAAAAAGTCTAAACAGCGTCTGCTGGAGCGAATGCGTAATAAAACAACAACAACAACAAAAAAAAAAAACACCCGCGCTCAAGAAGTCTGCAATCACCACAAAAGGCGACTGTGACCGAGCAGCGTCAGCCGGGGCCGTGCGGAAACGGAAAAACCGCGACTACCGGGGCGTCGAGGCACCGAAAAATCCACTTCAGCCGCGGCGAAAAAAAAAAACAAAAAGAAAGACGGAGGGGGGGGGGGGGAACCACGTCTGCCGGGGCGAAGGAAAAAAAAAAAACGCGTCTGCCGGGGCGAGCCCGGGTGCGGCACCACCGGGAAAACTGTGGCAAACAGACATGGCGATCGAGTGAGTGGGCCGCCAGCCAGGCTCAGCCAAAAAGTGCAAAGTCCGAACTGCGTCAGCCGGGGCGGCAAAAACCACGTCAGCCGGGGCGGCGCAAAAAACCGCGTCTGCCGGGGCGGCACGAAACCGCGTCAGCCGGGGCGGCGCGAAAACTGCGTCAGCCGGGGCGAAAGAAAAAAAAAAAAAAACGCGTCTGCCGGGGCGAGCCCGGGTGCGGCACCACCGGGAAAACTGTGGCAAACAGACATGGCGATCGAGTGAGTGGGCCGCCAGCCAGGCACAGCCGAAAAGTGCAAAGTCCGAACCGTGTCAGCCGGGGCGGCAAAAAACCGCGTCAGCCGGGGCGGCGCAAAAAACCGCGTCTGCCGGGGCGGCACGAAACCGCGTCTGCCGGGGCGGCGCGAAAACTGCGTCAGCCGGGGCGAGCCCGGGTGCGGCACCACCGGGAAAACTGTGGCAAACAGACATGGCGATCGAGTGAGTGGGCCGCCAGCCAGGCTCAGCCAAAAAGTGCCAAGTCCGAACTGCGTCAGCCGGGGCGGCAAAAAACCGCGTCAGCCGGGGCGGCGCAAAAAACCGCGTCTGCCGGGGCGGCGCGAAAACCGCGTCTGCCGGGGCGGCGCGAAAACTGCGTCAGCCGGGGCGAAAGAAAAAAAAAAACGCGTCTGCCGGGGCGAGCCCGGGTGCGGCACCACCGGGAAAACTGTGGCAAACAGACATGGCGATCGAGTGAGTGGGCCGCCAGCAAGGCTCAGCCAAAAAGTGCTAAGTCCGAACTGCGTCAGCTGGGGCGGCAAAAAACCGCGTCTGCCGGGGCGGCACGAAACCGCGTCAGCCGGGGCGGCGCGAAAACCGCGTCTGCCGGGGCGGCACGAAACCGCGTCAGCCGGGGCGGCGCGAAAACTGCGTCAGCCGGGGCGAGCCCGGGTGCGGCACCACCGGGAAAACTGTGGCAAACAGACATGGCGATCGAGTGAGTGGGCCGCCAGCCAGGCACAGCCGAAAAGTGCTAAGTCCGAACTGCGTCAGCCGGGGCGGCAAAAACCGCGTCAGCCGGGGCGGCGCGAAAACCGCGTCTGCCGGGGCGGCACGAAACCGCGTCAGCCGGGGCGGCGCGAAAACTGCGTCAGCCGGGGCGAGCCCGGGTGCGGCACCACCGGGAAAACTGTGGCTAACAGACATGGCGATCGAGTGAGTGGGCCACCAGCCAGGCTCAGCCAAAAAGTGCTAAGTCCGAACTGCGTCAGCCGGGGCGGCAAAAACCGCGTCAGCCGGGGCGGCGCAAAAAACCGCGTCTGCCGGGGCGGCACGAAACCGCGTCAGCCGGGGCGGCGCGAAAACTGCGTCAGCCGGGGCGAAAGAAAAAAAAAAAACGCGTCTGCCGGGGCGAGCCCGGGTGCGGCACCACCGGGAAAACTGTGGCAAACAGACATGGCGATCGAGTGAGTGGGCCGCCAGCCAGGCACAGCCGAAAAGTGCCAAGTCCGAACTGCGTCAGCCGGGGCGGCAAAAAACCGCGTCAGCCGGGGCGGCGCAAAAAACCGCGTCTGCCGGGGCGGCACGAAACCGCGTCAGCCGGGGCGGCGCGAAAACTGCGTCAGCCGGGGCGAGCCCGGGTGCGGCACCACCGGGAAAACTGTGGCAAACAGACATGGCGATCGAGTGAGTGGGCCGCCAGCCAGGCTCAGCCAAAAAGTGCCAAGTCCGAACTGCGTCAGCCGGGGCGGCGCAAAAAACCGCGTCTGCCGGGGCGGCGCGAAAACCGCGTCTGCCGGGGCGGCGCGAAAACTGCGTCAGCCGGGGCGAAAGAAAAAAAAAACGCGTCTGCCGGGGCGGCAAAAAACCGCGTCTGCCGGGGCGGCACGAAACCGCGTCAGCCGGGGCGGCGCGAAAACCGCGTCTGCCGGGGCGGCACGAAACCGCGTCAGCCGGGGCGAGCCCGGGTGCGGCACCACCGGGAAAACTGTGGCAAACAGACATGGCGATCGAGTGAGTGGGCCGCCAGCCAGGCACAGCCGAAAAGTGCTAAGTCCGAACTGCGTCAGCCGGGGCGGCAAAAACCGCGTCAGCCGGGGCGGCGCAAAAACCGCGTCTGCCGGGGCGAATGCAAAAAAAACAAAGAAAAAAGCCCGCGCTTAATCAAAAGAAAACAAAGAAAAAAGCTTGCGCTTAATCAAAAGAAAACAAACAAAAAAAGTTCGCGCTTAAGCCTGGCGGTGGAACCACCGGGGCAAACAGACCTGGCGATCGAGTGAGTGGGCCGCCAGCCGGGGTGAGCCAAAAAGTGCAAAGTCGGAACCGCGTCAGCCGGGGCGGCGCGAAAACCGCGTCAGCCGGGGCGGCGCAAAAACTGCGTCAGCCGGGGCGGCACGGAAAAACGAAAACCGCGTCAGCCGGGGCGGCACGGAAAAACGAAAACCACGTCAGCCGGGGCGACATCAAAATGAGGAAAAAAAAAAAAAACTGCCTTAGGACACCTGCGTACACTTTCATGCGTTTGGGCATATCTCTCTGTAACACGCGCGCCCCTCGTTACGCGCGGCACTCTGTTTTCTCCGACACCCATATTTCGGCGGCATGTGGCACGCGCGCCCGTCCCTACGCACGGCACACCGCAGTGCTTTCTCGATATTTTTCTTTTCCTCCAACACCGTCATCTATAGGCTTTTAGTGACCTGTTGCTCGTGGCAAAAGTTCGCTAGCTCTGACACCTCTTGCATGCGCACCGTTTTTGTGCACGGTGCTATGCCGCAAAGCACGGCAGTCGCATGCGTTTCTCTCAGGCACCTCTTTTTTGACACAACGCTGTGGTGCTTAGAAACACACCCGCCGCTTTTGCGCACAGAACTCCACCGTACAGCACGGTAGTCACGTTTGTTCCACACGAACAGCAGTGTGCATCGTGCTACGACACTTTGAAAGCTTTTTCTTCCGAGTCTCGACCGCGCTGTTCCTTTCGTACTTGGCGCGGTTTTGGGACCAGCTTTGTTTTAAACCCCTACTGCGCGCCGTTCCTTTCGTACTTGGCGCGGTTCAGGGTTTGTTTCGAGCCCTTAGCCGCGCTGTTCCCTCCGTACTTGGCGCGGTTTAGGGTCGAGCTTTGTCTCGAGCCCTCTCCGCGCCGTTCCTTCCGTACTTGGCGCGGTTTAGGGTTTGTTTCGAGCCCTTAGCCGCGCTGTTCCCTCCGTACTTGGCGCGGTTTAGGGTTTGTTTCGAGCCCTTAGCCGCGCTGTTCCCTCCGTACTTGGCGCGGTTTAGGGTCGAGCTTTGTCTCGAGCCCTCTCCGCGCCGTTCCTTCCGTACTTGG